>NC_062199.1:4583809-4756309 GCF_912470025.1 Vespa velutina | reverse complement strand
CAAAAATTTTCAAAAATACATATCTAGATATAGTCGAGAAATAGCCGTAGATTTTGTTTATATAGAAATTAGAAAGACTTCCAAATGTGTGCAAAGGAAACATTATGCGCACTTCATAATTGTATTTGAAAAGAGTAAAGAAGGAAAAAAAAATATATATACACACACATATATATACATATATATTTTTGTTAGACGTATCTATGTATATCATTTTGCTACATCCCGTACGCGGAGAGAAGAAATTGAAAAAAAAAGAAAAAAAGAAAAAAAAGAAAACAAAAGGAAACCAATTCACCGACAGAGAGATGATAATTGCTGCGATAATTTAAAAAAGAAAAAATAAGAGAAAAAGAAAAGAAAATTTAAAAAAGTAGAAATTAAAAAAGAAAATTTATTAAAATATTTCTTTTTAAGCAACAGTTTCCTATTCATTTTTCAAAGAATATAAATTCTTTCTCCGATTCTAGAATTAATCATAATAATTAATCACATTTGTCATTAATCATATTGTATTACGCATATACACATTCATACGTACTAATGATAAATATTATATTTAATTTAATCAAACATATCGCTCATTCTATTGTATATAATATACGCATGACATAAGGAAGCAAAAAAAGAAAAAAGAAAAAAAAACGAAAAAAAAAAGATTTAATTCACATGATGTTACTAGTGTAAATTTTAATCTCATCGATCGTTTAATCAAGTTATATTTAATGAAGGAAAAAGAGAATAAAAGAAAAAAAGGAAAAAAGAAGAAAGAAATCATTTTCTTTCTTTTTTTTTCTTTTGCGAGACGAGTTGAAATCGTATTAATTAATTAATAAAAAAGAAATAATTCATTCCTACGATGAAGAATGAAATAAATGAAGGAACGAAGGAATATGAACTCTGTGTAGAGACTATATAAATGCTTTATATAGCTCTTAAAATAAAATAACACTCTATCTTGATACGAATTGTATTAATAAATATAAGTACGAATATATGAAAAGGATAAAATAAATAAAAAGACTATAGTAATTAGAGAGAAAAATTTATGCGAATGATAAATAATAATAAAATAATAACAAATCATTATGTTTACTTTTGATTATACTTAGTAAATAATACAAAAAATCCTCTTTTTATTTTTATTTTTTATTGCTGTATATTATATTATTATTATTATTATTATTATTATTATTATTATTATTATTATTATTTTCTTTTTCTTTTTTATTACATCCTACTTCCATATATTTATTGTATCGTAACGCGATACTGAGTATACTACTCTGTTATTTGATTGAATAAATAAATTTAAAAAAGAAAGAAAAAGATCGAAATGAATCTTATATCAATTATTCATATTGCATTATGTATTAATAAAAATTTGCAAGAGAGAAAATTATTTCAAATTGTTTCCAGAGATATTACTCAATGTTGCGATAATGTTACTATGTACAAATAATAAATGTACGTATGTATATATATATATATATATATATATATATATATATGTATATATACACTTAAATTATCATGTAATATTAATTAATCGAAGATTATATTCGTATTTTCTATTATACCATTGGCTCTGGAATTCGTTGTATATTATGATATTTAATATGATAATGTGACTGCTTTTCTTTTAACTTTCATTTATATTCATGAACAATAAACGATCACGCACACGTTCCATTCATTGCTTTCTAAATATTATCAGAATGTTATTCAATGAAAAATTCGGAGTAATGAATGTATCAAATTAATTTTTCATTTCGTTCTTTTTTTTTTTTTTTTCTTTTTTTTCTTTTCTCTAATCTTGTCGGTACTCATGATTGATTGAGAAAAAAAGAAAATAAGAGAAAAAAAAAAAGAGAAACAAAGCAGCATCATCTGGTAGATCTAATACTACAAAATAGAAATCTATTTTTCTAAAACGAACGATTATGCAAAATGCAAAATTGTTGGAACGATTGGAATCATTCTATCACAGATTAAGGTAAGTGTCGATAAAAACTAAATCTTTCATTTTAGGAGGAATTTTAACGTGGTCATTTGAGATATTTAGCAGCCCAATCAGTTCGACCATGGAGTCCACTGCCACTTCCACGAACATTCAAGACAGTTCCAAAGAGATTCGTTTGTAAAGCTGATTTATTTGGTTGTTCTAAGGGATAAGAAGAAAATTATTAAAGATTATAATGCCATTAATGAGAAATCATTCATTAGAAAATTATATTGTTAATCTTTTTCTTTTCTTTTTTCTTTTTTTCGAATCGGATTCTTAATATTATGTGTACGTCAGTGTATGTATGTATGTATGTATTTATGTATGTATGTATATATGTACTCACTGATATTATGCGTACCATAAACACTAGGATAAGGTATTCTTGAATTTTGCTCGGCTATAAAACGATTTCGTGAGAGATAATGTTGCCTTGTTTGATTTTCAACGTTCTCTCTGGGTCCCCAAAAGTTGTCATTGTATTCTTCATATTTTGCTGAACTAAATGGACCGATCATGCCGTTCATCGTCAATCTTGATTGATTCGAGTCGGTGTCTCCGTTTCTTGAATGAAATAAATACAAAAAAGAAAAAAAGAAAAAAAAGAAAAAGAAAAAGAAAAAGAAAAATAATAAACAAAATAAACAAAAGTTAAAATAAATATATATAGATATAAACAACAGTAAATCGTCGGACAATTGAACAAAAGGATTATGGTTAAGGAATAGTTTTATTCAAGGAATTTTATGTTTACATGGGAGGACGGTGTACAGTTCAGGAATAATGGAAATTGTAAGTAATATGAATTTAATTAATAAGATGTTAGTTTACAAAAAAATAAAAAAAAAAATAACGAAATTTTTTTCAATGACATTCAATTCGGTCTCTTTTTTATATTTATTATTACATATATGTGCTGATAATTATTTTTTTATTGATTAATGTCTCTTATTTGATCTTTAGATATTCAAAATTATATACATACATACATATATATATACATATATATATATATATATATATATATATATATATATACACATATATATATACATATATATATAAACACATATATATGAGAAAAGATAATTAACTAATTTTTTTCTATCTATTAAGTTTGAATAATTTTCATAATTATTAATGCACATATGTAATTATTGGCATTAATAGTTCACCAATTCTCTCTTTTTCTTTCTCTTTTTTTCTTTCAATCTCTCCTAATTTCTTTTCTTCAATTTATAATAATTAAAAAGAAATAAACCGAAACAACACGTCCCAGTAAGAAATAAAACCAAATAAATTCCCAACCACGTAATATCGAGATAATTTACAAAATCTGAAAATAAGTTGTACAGTTTCAAAAAAAATACATTAAAATATTTCCAAAGTTTGTCATTGCAAAGTTCTCTAATAAAATAAAACGACATGAGAATTTTATATAAATATTTCAATGAAAATAATCCTTCATTTTGAGCGAGAGACAAAAAAATGTTTAAAAAATATTCCAACCTGAATATTGGATAAAAAATGAAGAAAATTATTTTACAAATTACATCGTTTAACTTGATGGAAGCTTTAATGGAATATTGTCTAAGTTCTGTCAAACTATTGAAAGATTTTGATAACGATTTATCTTCGAACAAATTGGACAGCGTATTTTTTAAATGAATAATCAACGATCGAAAGCTCAATTTTGTATTCGACGATTTTGTATAATTATAAGTATCAAATTTATGTAACCATTGTACAGAGAGAAGAGTTTTATCAGTCTTAAAAAATATCATGATAATTTGATAAAAATATTGAAAAAGTTCGATCGGATTACCATTACAGAATAGAATACTACCAACTATTATTATTGACAAATGTAGAATCAAAATGACCACGATAATATTTCGTAACTTTCGATACCTGGACGACAAATTTGTGGTCTGGCCAGCGACGTACCGAGCCACGCTGAGATAATGTTGTTTAGCTGAAACCTTCCTAGCGTTCTTCGTAGCCGATTGAGATTGTTGATTCCAATTCTTTAATTGCATCGTCTCGTTCCAAACCGGCAATGACCAATTTGCATTAGTCTGCTTGAAATTCTCACCATCGGTATAATTGGCATTCCAATTGGCACGATTTTCTTTGTAAACACGATCAGGCAGTAGCTTTGTTTCGATGCTCTCTGGGATTATCTTGCTTCTGACGATCGGACAATTACTAGTATTAGAAACGACGTCTTGATTAGGACTGATTATGTTATTCGTGCAACACACCCTAAGATATCAGCGAAATCATCTTCGTCCCATTTGGACGAGTTGTTTTCACGTTTACGATTATTATGATTCAATAATGGTAATACCGGTTGTTGCTGTGGTTGTACAATCTTCTCTTGTACTCTGAAAAAAGAAAAAAAGAAGGAAAAAAAAATATTTTTCAAACGTAATATATTGTGTTTTTTCTTTTTTCTTTTTTTTTTTTTTAATCGTAATATCCAACATATTTTACCTAGATTGTATTACGTTATTCATGATATTCTCTTCATGCTGATGATAATTTGATTGTTTTGGAATCGGCGGTGGAAGATTGACTTTGTTCATTATCAATTCTCTCTGCGATGATACTCCAATTTTTTTACTGCTAACTACACGTTGAATTCCAATTTGATAATACGGATACCTAAAAAGATTCATTTGAGATATAAAAATTGAATTATTAAATGGCACAATGATTTATATTGTTTATACCTCAATGATTGTTGTGCCGTTGGCCTTTTCAAAGGATTCCATTGTAACATATCTTCCATCAGTATCACAGCTTCTTGACTAGCATTGGGTATCAATACAGCTAATGACGTTTTCGTGAAATTTGGAAATTTGAAATTCATTGCTGATGCTAATTGATAACCTTCAGGCCAGTCGTCCTTCTCCGGTGTTCCAATGACCGAACATATTTTAAATATCTCGTCTATCTCACTTTTGCCAGGAAATAAAGGTCTAAATGTGTAAAGTTCAGCCATGATACATCCAACAGCCCAAATGTCAATTGGACTATTATAATTCGTCGAATGCAACAACACTTCTGGTGCTCTGTACCTATCAATGTAGAAAAGTAATAATATAGAAAAAAAAAAAAAATTATTTTCATACATTTAAAAATCCTAATTTTGTATTACTGTGAAAAAAGAAAAATTTGAGAAAAAAAAATCGATTCATTCTATATCTACAATTTCAACGATCATTATCTGAAATTCATTAATTACCATCTGGTCGACACATAGTCGGTATAGGGTGGCCTTGACCGTATTTCCCGGGCTAATCCAAAGTCAGCTATCTTTACCAGTTCCGGCCCCATGCATAATAAATTTTCTGGCTTCATGTCACGATGGAAAAAACCGTGTTTATGCATAAAGGCGAGTCCTTGTAAAACTTGATATACCATGTTTCTGATCACCGGTTCTGGAAAAAGTTTGTCCCTAAAAAAGAAAAAAGAGAGAGAAAAAAAAGAAAAAAGATTTATGTCAAAAAGTACATCTATATTATTATGTGATATAAAAATTATATCATAATTAATTCGATTATTAATTTTATATATATATATATATTTATTTATTTATTTAATTTTTGTAGTTATAAAAATGTTAACTATGACGCCTAGAGATAGGCTACATTCTATTTTTCAAAATATATCGGTAATTATTCACTTCTAATAGACAGATAAATGTGTTATTCTTTATAGATTACTAGGTAATTTACTGTCAGAAATATACAATTTTTAATAGATATTTCTAAAAAAAATACGAAGGGTTGTCTATCTGCAGGAGCATATAACTCTCAGTTATAACTCTTAGATATATCTATAGAAAAAATAAATAAATAAATAAATGCAACAAATTTCTTTTTTTTTCAATTAATTTAATTTAATAACTAATAAATATATTGTTATAAGAAAAAAAAATTGTAGTTAAAAGAATATTAATTATGGCGCCTAGAGATAGGCTACAATTCATTTAATAAAATATATCGGTAATTCTTCACTCTCAATAGATAGTCAAATAGATTATTATATATTAAAAGCATTTGCATATTTACCGAATAAAATACAAAGGGTTGCCTATCTACAGGCGCAACTATTTTTTATAATTTACATAAATATCTAATAAAAAAATAAATAAATAAATGTAACAAATATAAATTAAAAATGTATAAATATATAAATATATATATATATATATATATATTTATATATACATATATTTTTAAGAAAAAAAATGTATACCTATCCTTCATTAATTGATACAAGTTCTCCTTCATATATTCGAAGACAAAGTATAATACGTCATTTTCTCGAATAACTTCCTTCAACTTCACAACGTTCGCGTGGCTAAGTTTCTTCAAGGACTGTAAATAATTTCATTATCGTCAATTGCGTTCGCACACGGAATCATGTATAAAACTTTGATCAGAGTAGAAGAAGCGATAACAGGTATAACACCTGTCTAAGAAAAGGCCCTGAGTTATACCTCCATACATACATGATTCTAACAAAAGTCATTATTATTTCAATTTATTCGTCTTCTTTCCACATTAAAAACGAAAAAAAAAAAAAAACAGAAATTGACGAAAATATTCGTTGTATTTTGCTTATAACAATTAAATGTTTTTCTATACAACAACGACAGCAACAAAAATGACTGACAAATATAAATTAATTCAAATGCGTGTTTCAATATAGCAAAAATTATATTCAATTTATATACAAAATAATTATAACATAAAAAGGTATGATCTTTAGTAATTCTTATTTTTAACTTATATTATTTATATTAATAATAATTTGCATTTATGTTTTTCTTTATATGATCTTCGAAAAAAAATAATATCTTGGATGAACAAAATTCGTACATTGTCAAAATAGGGAAAAAAATATAAAAGAAAAAGTAAAAGAAATCTATATAAATCTCTTAAACCGGAAATGATTGAAATGGTCGATAATAGAGATATATGTTATTGTTGTTAATATCTAACCTTGACCTCCCTAAGATTCATGGCTTCTTCCCAAGAATAGTATTTCCTTTTCATTCTTTTTATGGCGACCTTTTCTCCAGTGTCAATACGTTCGCCGAGCACAACGGAACCAAAGGTACCGTCACCAAGTTGGTTCAAGGTTATATACCGATTCATCTTCTTCCACATTCGTCCAATTCTTGTTTCGACTAGCAAAGATAACCTTTGAAATTAATATCTTGAGATCTATCACGCTAACCGCACGGCCGTACACGTGTCCGGCATTGAACACGAGTGGTCTCGCATGTTCTTTCACATCACTGTAAATTAAATAAATAAATAAATTAATAGATTATAGAAAATCACAATATTTTCTTTAACATTATCAATATTATTGTCAATTTTATCGTTATTTAAATTATTGAAAAAATCTTTCATCACGCTATAATTTTAATATTATTAGAACATCTCTGTATTTTCATTTTCATTATTATTATTATTATTATTATTATTATTGTTATTATTATTATTATTATTATTATTATTATTATTATTATTATCATTATTATTATTATTATTATTGTTGTTATTATTGTTAGTATTAATTTAATTTCTTTATTGTATTGAATTTAATATTATTAGAAAATCTCTATATTTTCATTAATATTATTATTATTATTATTATTATCTAGAATTATATTATAATTGGATGTACTATATATATGTATATACGTATAATCTTGATGTATATTATGAAATTACTTCTTAAGTTAATATGATAGATGAATTCGATAACGTTACAGATGTATTATTTATTTTAAGATAATTGAATTCTTTTCTAGATTATTAGAATGATATAAAATATGAAAGGAGGAAAGGAGGAAAGGAAAAAACTTCGGTTTTTCTTTTTCTTTTTTTTACGGAGAAGAAAAATCAATTTCTTTTTTTTTTTTCATTTGTTACTTTCATTGGTTCACTTTACTTTACGTTTTATATCGTATAATGTTTAATTTTTTGTTTAATTTTTAATTCTGTTTTTATTGTTTATACGAGTACTAATATATAAGTGAAATAAAAAAAGTTACACTTATTGTCAGTCGGCAGAACTTATGCCAACTTCAATGATAAAATATTAAACACTTGCGCGCATGCTCAGCAGTTTTTACACGATTAATTATTTAATCGGTCTAAAGGTAAAATCAAGTTTATTACAAATGAAATAACTTTTTCGGCAGATCGAGATCTTATATATACATATCGCAGCATTGTAGAGAAGAAAAAAAGAAAAAAAAGAAAAACAAAAGTATATTCCTAATCAGATGACAGATAAAAAACTTTGCGTGTTATTCACATTAATTTTCCATTAAAAATGAGAATGAAATTAAATGAATGATAAAAAGATAAAAAAAAAAAAAAAAAAAAAAAAAAAAAAAAAAAATAAAATTTTAATTAAAAAAATTATCGAATATAAACAAATCAAATTATTTAAAAAACAAAAAAGAAGAAACTGATACATAGATTAGTAAATATCGGGTGATTCAATAACTATTAATATGATCGCGAATATGTAATCGATCTTGAATTATTTATCTTTTTTCTAACATTTTTATCTAAAACATATTTATCTAATTTCGATCAAAGCAAAAAATATGACTTTTTTTAATTGTGTTTACCATCATATATTTTTTTTCAAAATACTTTGAAAAGTAATCATTGTATGATATTGTACATACTCGAATAGTTTTTTCGTTAGAAATGATACCAAGAATCAATTGATGCAGAAAGAAAAAAAAATATATAATTTGAAAAATACAGATGACTTTGAAATCTCATCAAAAAAGAAAAACATTCAAAGATCATTTCAATTATTATCTTGACATTAGTAATAATCAAATTTTATGAATGAATTGAATTATATTATTATATATTATTTTTATATTAATTCGATTAAAATAAAAGAATAAATTATTGCAATAATAATGTTTTTGCAATACAAAATAAATTAAATAAATATAATAAATATTTTGTCATTCTCATATATATATATATATATATATATATATATATATATATATATATATATATATATAAATAAATAAATAAATATATATGTATAATACTATTAACAAATAAGCAATAAATATATAAATAAATAAAAATAAATAAATAAATTTGCACGTAGACAATATAATAGAATACAATTATAGTTACTGTACTTAGAGAAAATATGTATGTACATAAATATAAATAAATAATATAAATAAGTTTATAAATTAAATCAATATTTTTTTTTCTTTAATCTTTCATTAAATGATTCCATTTAAATGAATGAATGAATTATGATTGGAAATGATTTGTCCTCGCATTATTTCAGATAATCAACATCCCGTTACACTTGTCTTTACCATAATGGCATCATTTTACATACATGTTATAAAGGCTCGATCATGCCTACTTGAAGGTTAAATCGATATAATGTCATATAACTCGTATGATATCTTTGCGAATGACACGTCAAACCTTTCCTCGCTATTTTCATTCGAACTAGACCTTTATGAATTACTTAATCTTTCAAATATAGAAAAAATAATTTTAAAAAAGTTAAAAAAAAGAAATAAAAAATAGGAAAAAAATTCTTTACCAATAAAAAAAAAAAAAAAAAAAAAAAATTTGCTATAAAATATATAATTTTTCAACGTAACTAACAAAGAGTACATTCATAAAAAAAAAAAAAAAAAAAAAAAAAAAAAAAAAAAAAAAAAAATTGATTTGTAGCAATCGATTTTATTCATTAATAATTTATTTAAAAAATTGTTAAATTATTATCTGTTACAAAATTGTTCGTTACAAAAAATTATTATAAAAAAAATTGTATATGAATTTTTATTAATAATATTGCCATATAATAATTAAATATATATGTCATATGTATATATATATTATTAAAAAAAAATTGTAACAAAAAACAAATCTTCCTGATTAATAAATAAAGTAAATAATTTTTACAAAATAAAATATATTATTTAAAAATTCTTTCTAATATGTAAAAATGAAAATTAATTAATCGTATTAATATAATAATTTATAACTTTATAAAATATAAATATCAATTTTAGATAATTTATTTGATTATATTCGACCTCTTTCTCTTTCTCTCTCTCTCTCTCTCTCTCCCCTTCTCTCGTTTAATTGGATTTTTCTATTTAATTGAAAATATAACATTTGATGCTTACCATTAATCAATCTAATATTTTTTTCAAGAAGTTAATAAAAACCGGATAAGAAATCAGATATTTATTGAATTGGTATGAGGAATGAATCAAATTTTTCTCGTCTCGGTGATACACGGAGTAACGTCTTATATCGATTTTAGCAAGCGAATAAGGTCGATTCGAGTTGTCACGAAAGAAGAAGTTGTATTGTTTTCATAAAAGGTTATAACCTGTTCGATAAAGATCAAGAAAATAAGTTAAGGCACGCTTATATACTATATAAATATACATATTGTATATTTACAGAGTATATAATTATATTTATATTAGTATATAATATATATTTTATATGTATATATATATATATATATATATATATATACATATACTGTACATTTTTTCGTGACGAAAAAAAAAGTTCCTTGAATATCTTCGTTATCGATTAAACTATTTTCTTGTGAATATACACACACACACACACATTCTCTCTCTCTCTCTCTCTCTCTCTCTCTCTCTCTCTCTCTCTCTCTCTCTCTCTCTCTGTCTGCCTCTGTCAAAAAATAAAAATATAGAAAAAAAAACAACGATATAATTTTTCAGAATCATTAATCTTTGTATTTTTTTTTTTTAAATCAATCTTTTTGGATATATATTTTTGTTCATAATAAAAAATAATTTTTCAATGCAAAAGAAAAGAGAAAAAATTATAATCGTTTATTCCGTTTTTATTTATTTATTTATTTTTTTTTTTTATATTGGATATATATATGTATATATTTCACTACATTTTTGTATTACCTACACAGATATACATTTCTTTTCCTTTCTTGCTTTTTTTTTTTTATGAGAAATAAATATAAAATTTAATTTCGCTTCTGTTTCCTTTTTATTTTCTTCTTTTATAATAAACAAAGAATTTTTATTATAAGATAAAAATAAAATTTATTTATTTGTTTATTACTTCTATTATTTTCTTATTACTTTGTAATAGAACATAAATTGTCTCGCTTGGTTTTTTTTCCCTTTTTCTTTCTTTCATCTTTTTCTCTTTTTTTTTTTTTTTCAAGGAAGGTAAACACAAAAATTCGCAGTAGTCGAGCACAAATGTAAATATCACGTCTAAGTATATAACATCGAAAATAGCAAGCAATTTATCCCTTTACATAGGAAATAATGACTTAACGTGAAATCGATGAATAGACGAGGACTAATATATTAGATATTTGTAGAATTATATATATTCGCTCTGTGACATTTCCATTCACTTTGTTTTCAAGTTTCTATCTGAATACTAAATCTGTCAATTATTAGATCGAATTATTATCGTAAAGAATTATAAAAAAAAAAAAAGAAAATACAATATTATTGATCTCCCTTATCATGAATTCAATTATAAAAGCTTAGAATATCTATATTATCAGTTTTATTAGTTAATTTATTATTATAAAACTCGTACGATTGAAATAAAATGATAAAAAATTTTATTAAAATATACGAACATATACGTAGATCATATAAATTAAATAATTAATTTATATAAATAATGATTATTGAAATTTTATAATTCTAATAAAATTCATTTTTATTTCTTAAACTATTTATATTTTATACTATACCTTAAACTATATTTCTTATTCTATTATATCCAAATGGAACATCTAAATTGTAAAAAAAAAAATCCTGATCAATTTATGAAATTCTTCATCTCGTATTTATTCGATTCAAATAAAATTATTTTTATTTTCTAAACACATTCTAAACCAGTAATAAGAATATCTAAATCATACGAACTTTTTAAATAATTTTTAATATTAAATTTTAATATTTTTTCTATTTTCTAAATATATTCTAATCAATAATTAAAACACCTTGTCAAAGTATTCCTGTTAAATTCTATTTTTATAATTCGAATAAAATTATTTTTAATTTTTAAACACGTGCTAATCCAAAAAATTAGGATCAACAAATTTCTAATTTTGTCCTATACATCCTCATTATAATTATTTTCATAAAATACAATCAAATAAAAGAAAATAAAATAAAAATATATACATATGTATAATAAATATAATAAATATAAAAAAAAAAATAATTTCATTGAAATAAAGTTGAAAAAAATATATACCTACATATACACATATATATATATATATGTATATATATATATATATAAATCTTAATACATATCTTAGAAAACTATTCTAAGATATGTATTAAGATTTATATCTATGTTCTATTCGTTCAATAAACCAAACCATTTAATCATCTAAACTATATGGTTCATTCTTGACACACGTAAAACTCATACGTCACAAATTATTAAATTTTCAATATCTACTCTTTTTTTTTATCTGTAAAGTTTTTAGAATAATAAATGAAAAGGATACTACTGATGACAATAAAAAAAAAAAAAAGAAAATTCCAACATCAAAGGTCTCAAAGCTAAATCATTATTGCTTGCATGTGAGAATTCGATCGATCAATATCCTACTCCTTACGCTTACCACGTGTCATTTATATCTACGCACGTAAAATATATACGGGGTGTCCAATTTAACTCTTTTCTTTTTTTCTTTTTCTCCTTTCCGTTTTATTTTGAAAATACAAAATAATGTTATCAAACAATATTACACTGTAATGAGAGATATAATTATATAAAAGTAACTTTTAGTCGACATTATTTTTTCTTTGAAGTTTCATTTTGTTATTGTATAAAAAAAAAAAAAAAAAAAAAAAAAAGAAAAAGGAAACAAAAATAAAAGGAAGAAAAAAAAAATTAAAAATCACTACTTTTATTCCATTATATTTCTTACTTTAAGAATAACATTGTTCCAAGACAATATATAATATTTTTTTTTTAATGTTTATATAATACTTATACACAAATAAGAAAGATATTCAAATGAAATTGAAGTATTTAATAAATATAGTAAATAACATGAATATGCTTATTATTCAAATGTACGGCAAGTGTATAATGATTTTGTACTTTGATAAATGAGAACTAATGTAAGTTACACCCCAATAATTAGGTCGCTCCTATGCAAACGTTAGATTTTGTGGTAAACGAAGGTACAGAATCTAATCTGGGTTACTTCTCATATATGTACGTATGTATGTGTGCCGTTTCCTGAGATTACCATTTTCTTAGCTAAACTCAAGACACGCGAGGAAACTATGGATTTCCTAAGCACTTTCTCTCTCTCTCTCTCTCTCTCTCTCTCTCTCTCTCTCTCTCTCTCTCTCTCTCCCCTTCCCTGCCCTCCTCTTTCTCCTCAACTTGCTTTATAGAAGACAGAATTATTTTCTTAAAATGCATATATATGTATACATATATATACATAATTTATGTATAAATTCGTTTGATAATTGTCAGATAGATTATTTATGTGATTACTTACAAATATGGAAAACAAAATATTGATTAAAAAAAAAAAAATGTTTTGAAATTGTTCAACATATTTACTTGATTTCATTTCAATAATGATCACCTTTAATTGAATATTCCAAATCATCTTATTTTATTTAATCATAAAAAAAAAGAAAGAAAAAAATCATTTATTTAATGATTTTAACAGAAATGTCAACTTGTAACTCATTTTAAATGACTAAATCTGTATATTATGTGATTTCGTCTTACATAAGTCCAGATAAATTGTACATGAGATTATGTATATAATTTATGGAAAAAAAAAATATTGATAAAAGAACAAAAGTTTACTTTCGAAATTATTCAAAATATTTAATTGGTTATTTCAATAATAATGACCTTGGATTGAATATTCTTCATCTTGCTTTATATAATTAAAAAAAAAAAGAAAATGAAAAAAAAATGTATATAAGCCCAAATAAATTATAGTATGAGATTATGTATATAATATATGGAAAAAAAGTATTGATAAAAAAAAAATATCGGAATTATTCAAGATATTTAATTGATCATTTCAATGATAATAATCGCGAAGAGTATATTCTCCATCCTATATAATTTGATTAACAATAAAAAAAATTTTGTTTGTTTCACAATTTCAAAAATGTAAATCTAAAATATTTCAGATACAACTCATTCTGTATATACTGTGAATTCGTTATATATATATATATATATATATATATATATATATATATATATATATATTTGATATGAATTATGTATAAATATGAAAGATAATATTAATAAAAAATACCAAAATTATTCAACATGATTGCTTGTTTATTTCAGTAATAATGACCTTGAATAAACTATTCGCTATCTTGTTTTATTTAATACAAAAGAAATTTACATTATTGCATAGTTTTTTTTGTAGTAATTACGTCTTTTACGATGTTTAATAATTCATTCTGTATACAAATATGTACTTACGTATATTTATTTAAATATATATATATATATATATATATATATATATATGATTATTTAATTTGTTTTATTTTACTCACTTTATATATATTTCGAAGAGAATAGTTGATAACATTATGTATGAGATAAGCTCTGTATGTGTATGTATACGCGCACGTCCGCGCATATACGTAATTTATATAACTTGCAAATTTATAAAACTTGTAAAAATATTTTTTTATAGCGATTAATAATTCGCTAATATATAGTAGATTCAAAAAAATAAATGAGAACCTCTGTTCTAAAGAAAAACATTTTACAATAAAAATTGATTTATCTTTATATAGTAGGTCTCCTATATATAAAGCGGGAAATACGATTATGTACATGCGGGTCCCAAAGCTCAAAAAAGAAAATGTACAAATGAAAAACATATTTTTTTTTATCTAATCTAATAACAATAAATCTGTTTATTTCGTTTTTAAAAGAAACGAATGTTTCGCATGTGTATCTGTGGCTATACGTTAATAATCAATATTTAAAAATTCTTAGAATGAAAACACTAGTTTATGACACGTATAATGTATGGAGACATCCCATACACAAAATAAGCCAATAAAATATGAATTTTACTTAAATGATTCACTCTATATACTTACATATACACACAATACGTATATACATATACGTATAATATATTTACGATATACATATTTATACATACGTATTTCATAGTAATGGGTTTATAAATTGACACGAAGTTTTTACAAAATCATTCTTAGAAATGCAAGATAAATCTATACAATTGCATCGATTAGAATTGTTTCTTTCTATTTATTATCACTTTAAACAACTTTTATTACCGTGCTCTCATTAACTTTCTTTTTTTTTTCTTTTTTTATACAAAGGTTATGTCAACTTCATTCATGCTGCTTATAAAAAAGAAAAAAATATGATAAATGACAAGTTACGGTTATTTGGATTATTAATAATATAGTCATACAACAATGTCAATTAACTTTACAACGAAGTAAATGTTAATTATCATCATAAATGATTGATTGTAATGATCACCAAAAAAAATTGCGTTGTTCCTCGACACAATAAGGAAAAAAATCAGTATAGTTAACTCGATTTATTTATGTAAAAAGAAAAGAAATAAAAAACTTAATCAACTAATTAACAAAATTTGAGTACTCACCTAAAATGTCATATAATGTCGATGAGATATCGTTAGATATTTAATCATTACCTTCTTGTATGGCTGGTAATTGTAAACTGTCGTGTAATCGGCCATGCTTTTATCTGTTTCCATGACAACATGACCAATAACTTAAGGTTCTTTCGTTACGCATGTGCACTAATTATTTTCGAACATAACATAAAATTTGAAAAAATCTATATTAACATTAATTACAATTTTATTTCGATCAGTATAATATCAGAATATGATAGAAATTTAAATATTAAAATTTTTAATTATAATAGAATATCTAGATTATTGAGATATATTGATTAAGCAAAATCAATTATTTGAAAATCTGATATTTGTATTATATGTAAGTTTTATTAATTTATTTAATTTTTATAGAAAGTTTTCTTTTTCTTTTAATATAATAATAATAATAATAATAATAATAATAATAATAATAATAATAATAATAATAAGTGATAATATAATATAATGAAAGAGAATATATATTTTTTTACATAAAAGAAAATATAAAAATAATTGAAAACATTTATATGATGTTTAAATTTTATTTAAAGACTTTAACTTGACTATAGAAATAATATATAAATTTTTTATTTATTCCATAACCTTAAAATATAACTTGTATTTATATCCACAAATTGTACTTTCTATCGAAACAAAGGATAAATAATAATCTTTTTAAAATAATTAAATCAATTTTTATAATTGAATATATAAAAAGTTATGGATTTATAAAGAAAAAAAAAATTTGATATAAAAACATTTCTTTCAACAATTAATATAAAAAATAAATTAATAATATTATACTTATAATTCTATTACAGTAATTAAATAATTTCAATAAAAATATTGTCAATTTTTTGTGAAACGATAATTTTTATGATTCACTAGTTTATCAATGATTGATATTCATATACATATGGCGCTCTCTATACCACCTGTTAGTGCGCAAGTCATACAAGATTTTCTTTAGTCGATTACTGTAAACATAAACATTCAGAAAATATATTAATTAAAATATGTCACAAGAAACAAAAAAGTCAAAAAGAAAAGACGTGAAAAAGGAAAAGATAATGCAAGTTCAAAATAATGTGAAAGAAGTTGTAGATACTAATGCAAATAAAAATGACAAACCGTATGTATCATATGTTTGTAACTTGAATATATTTTTTATTAAGGGGAGACATTAATTTAATTATTACTATATAAATATAGTATAATATACATGAAAAATCAAATCTGTCAACTTTCCTTCTCCATAATAAATTATCTTTTATTTTAGTTTAAACATATTATTTATTATAATAATAATAATAATGTTCTGTTATTTTTTTTAGAAAATTTGGACCTTCCATATCCTTCCCATATCAAAGAATATGGTCACGTTGTATTTTAATAATTGGAGTTTTATTTATTGTATGGTACAACAGTAAACACGGTAAAGAGATACAATTAGCAAAACAAAAAGATATATTGGTAAGCCGAACGCAAAATGTAGAATGTTCAGAAGAGTATAAAAATGAATTAAATAAATTTTCTGGTTGTCTACCAGAAAAGTGTGGAAGGGTGGTGACAGATAAATTAGTTACTTCAACAGAAAGCGATGTTCTGTTAAGGCTAGCAATAAATGGTATGAGTCTCGGTGGTTCCAATGGTGGTGTGACTATCTTAGATCTTCATTCTGGTGCATTAAGTAAAGGATCTAAATTCGTTAACATCTATGAACTAAAAGGAAAAAATAAAATATTTAATGCCGCAGATTTTGCCATTTATAAGTATGAAAAGTTAATTACTTTGATAAAAATTATATTTAAAACTAATGTTTGATTTTATATAAATACTTATCTTTATCCATAGAGTAGTTAAAACAAAGGTTCAACATGCCATAGCACATAATTTTGGAGTAGATGTCGATAAGATTTATCTAACCAAACCAACTTTCTTTTCACAAATGACTAATGTACCAGCTAAAACTATACACGATGAATACTGGCATCCTCATGTTGATAAGGTATAAAAATGTTCTATCATATATTATGCTTTTACAAAAATATTTTTAGATTCTTTTTATTTATAGGAAACATATGAGTATTTTCATTACACTTCTTTATTATATTTAAATGATTTTGATAGAGATTTCGAAGGAGGCAGGTTTATGTTTATTAACAAAAATAATGTTAATAGCACTGTAGAACCACGAAAGGGTAAGTCATGTGATATTTTACATTAAAAGAATATTTAATATATAAAATTAAAATAATCTCGTAGGTAGAGTATTAATGTTCACATCTGGTAGTGAAAATTTGCATGCAGTTGAAAAAATAAGTTCTGGAACTCGATATGCATTGACTATATCTTTCACATGTAATATGAACGAAGCAATTTCTGATCCAAGTTACCGTAATATATTGAAATAGAGTATATTAAATCATTTTTATCTTTGAATTCTTTGTCTCTAATTCTATAAGAGAGATCTTAGGTACAATTTCTGTTTCATAATATTGGAAGAGTAATTCGTCTGTTATATTTTCTGAGATATTATTTGCAGTTGGGCCAGCATCATTTGTATCTACGTTATTATTTTTAGAATATATTTAATATTTTTATGTATCTATAATAATTTTATACAATTTAATATTACAACATTTTAAGAATTGAAACTGACTTCTTACATTTATACAAGGTATTATTTATTTTATGAATAATTGATAAAATAATGGTAAATAGAAATAAATTGTAATAATTATTATCATGATTGAAAAATTGTAATGTAAAATATTTCAGATGTTTCTAAAATGAACTAATAATAAACGGAATGTATTAAAATAAAGATAATAACAATAAAAAATTGGTATGTATATATAAACAATATTAAAGTTTCTTTTTAATTTTCAAATTAAATTTTGCGTGATATTAACATTTATTATAATTTATGAAAAATATTTTATCCAAAGAAAGACAATTTTTTTTACACCATGTAATATTATTGTTTACATTTATCGATACAAAAGTTTTAATAGAAATAGATTATTGTTGCCTACATTTACATACTTACCTAATAATTTTTATTTCGATTATATCTCCATTAATTATTATTTAAAGTATTTTCATAGTTCCTCAAAATTGATAAATAAAATAAAACATAGAATACGTTCGAAATAAGACTATATTACATAAATCTTATCAAAATACCACGTATAATAATACACAAGTCGATGCATTTAAGAATTTATTCGATTAATACACGTGAATATATAAACAACGACGGACATTATGCTCAACATCGTATAAGTCTGACTGAGGTTACCATAAATATCAACATATCCACAGATTAATTTTAACAAAATATTATACTTAATTATCAGACAAAACAGATCTAATTCCTACTTTGAAAAGGAATGATTAAGTATATTATGTACTATGCACCATCTTTGATTTTACACCTTCATATAATGGATGTAATTTTTTTACAAAAAAAAAAAAATATAATGAAAAGAAAAAGATCTTATTTCTTATAAAAAGAAAATATACAATAAAAATATTGACGTAAATGAAGAAACATAAAAAAAAAATATATTTTTTAGTACATATTTTACAAATACCATTTATTGTAACGCTCTTCAACAAGCATTTGTTTATTTTTATATTCTTGTCTTTTTTTGTATTATATATATATATATATATATATATATATATATATATATATATATATATATAAATATTTTTTTTTCTCTTAAAACCACATGTAAATACCTGGTTATACACTTTTTATAACAACTTAATTAAGACACCTGTGTTCTGTATATGTGCCTTTCATACTGATATTGAAAACAAATAGAGAGAAACGACGCAACAAATTATTATTATTATTATTATAATTATAATTATATAATAACAGAATAAATATAATGATAATATCTATAAAAACTTAATAATGGTTACCTTGTCCACCAATAACCACTGAAAAGATTTTATAGTACTTGAGACCTTTCTGAAAAATACACTAAGCACCTCTATCTTTCTTCATCTTTCTAGAATTATTTTCGTGCTTATTAATTACTTATTTAAAGTAGCCCTCTTTTTCTCTTTTCTTTCTCTATACACAATTAATTTAAGTTATATTAATTATAGCTTATGTATATAAACTAAAGCTTTGTGCTTGGCACGTTCTTTTATAATTTATGTAACACACATTTCTTTAAAAGATTACCGTGATCCAAATCACCAAAGCGAAAGTTCATATTTTAATAAGAGATATAAACAGTTACAACGAAGATTATGTTTGTACAAAAGGAACTTTTAAAACTTTGCATACGAGTCGTTATTATTACTAAATTCTATAGATGCATATATACCTTTGTTTCTCTTTTTTTCTTTTTTTCATTATTGTTATTTCTTAGCGAAATGGTATATCACGATACTTTGTAAAATTTAAATCTTCTTTGACGACTTCGTAGATTTGCAATAAAATAAAGTATTAAATTTGGTATTGATTTTTTTTTTCTTTTTTAAATAATTTTATACTCGCAAAATGTTTGCTATTTTCTTGACGCCATCGCCAGCTAAGATATCTCTATGATTACCTGGTAGTTCTTCAACTTTAACTTTTTGCCTACAAATCTGTAAAAAAGAGAAGACAAGTGTGTTGAAATTATATTTAAAAAGTAAAAAATATAATAAGAATAGATTTTACATAAAAATCATTACCTCTGAAAGATCATAATCGTAATTCAATGCTACAAAATTGTCTTTGGCTTTGAGTAATGTAATTTCACCCTTAAATTTGTCAGTAGGTTGATAAAGATTAGCAGCCCTTAATTTTTTATAAAATAATATTCCAGCGATTTTTAATTCCTCTGGTTTAAACGGTGTACTACCTATTACTTCTAACATTTTATCTAATATTTGTTTTTCTGTTTGTGTGTTTTTTAAGATACTATATGCCTGTAAATATTATATTTGATATAAATAAAAATATAAATGGTATCATTATAATATATATTAATATTAAAAGCATTAATTTTATTATATTACCTGAAGATAATTAATATCCTTTCTAAATTGTTTCAAGAAAAATGCTAAAGCTTTTCGACGACCATCAGATAATTCATCTTCATTCATCTGAATACCTTGTTTTCCAATTTTTTGAGTATGTGAAGTGATAAAAACTGGTGAACCATCAAGAAGAGTTAACACAACATTTTCTCCAGCTTTTTCTAATTGTAAGCCCATTTCAAAAGCTATACAGGCACCAAAAGAATAACCTGTTATATGGAAGGGACCTTTTTTCTGTACCTGTTTCATGATCTTTATATAGAATTCAGCTAATTCCGATATGGAATTAAGTGGAGCATCTTGGGTACATTGAAGTCCCCAAACAGGTCGTTCTAATTGAGCAGCTAAAGTTTTCAGAGGAGATATAATTCCTTCTATAGCATGAATCAGGAACAATGGTGTACCCTTTGAATTCTTTGTCTCTAATTCTACAAGAGAGATCTTAGGTACAATTTCTGTTTCATAATATTGGAAGAGTAATTCGTCTGTTATATTTTCTGAGATATTATTTACAGTTGGAGCAGCATCATTCGTATCTGCATTATCAGATGACAATTCCAACAATTTGCTCAACGTCAGACCACGAATTTCTTGAGCTGACAGAACTAAATCGTAATTTTTCTCAAGAGTTTGTTTTATTTCTGTACCCATCAACGAATCCATTCCTAGATCAGACAAAGTGTTATTTGCATTAAGTGATTTTAGATTTTTGATTCCTAGAATATTTCCAACAGCTTGAATGAGAGTCACTTGATTTGTTTTATCTGTCGATTTATGTTTATCTGCTAAAACTATTGACGATAGAACAGGATGTAATTGTTGAAGAAATACGTCCAATGTTGAGAGACAATTACTTATACGTTGTGGAACTGTACCACCAATTTCTGTATCATTATCTCCAATATTTTCTGTAAAAAAAAAAAAGAAAAAAAAATATGTTAATATTTGTATAAGCATTATTGTATATGTTAAAAGTATATTTAGACTTTCATAAGAGATATGATCATACCTAAAATTAAACCAACATCACCAATGGCACCCCATTGAATAGCCAAACCAGGTAAACCATTAGATTGCCTCTGTTCTACTATTCTCTCCATTGCTGAATTAGCAAGACCATAATTAGTTTGTCCTAAATTACCTCTTCCACAGGATATCGATGAAAAGACAACGAAGTAATCCAAAGAAGGACAATGTTTCCTCGAAGCTAGATCTAAATTCTTGGTGCCATCGATTTTAGGTAATGTAACATTTTTGAAATTGTTTTCGTTAAGATTTTCAATGAGAGCGTCGTTCAAGACAGCAGCCAAATTAAATATGCCACCAACAGGAGCTATCTTGTTACTTTCTTTTATTAATTTCTCTGCACCAGCTGACGTAGTAACGTCAGTTGTAGAAATGACAATATTTGCACCGCATTCACGCCAACGTCGAACGCATAATGCTTGATATCCAGTACGTATACCTGATCTTGACGTCAGAACGACATGCTTGGCGCCTCGATTTATCATCCAACTTGTAAGTTCTAATCCAAATCCACCAAGACCTCCAACAAGTATATACGATTTGTCTGGATTCATATATGTTCGTGGAATAGCTGCTACAGTCTTTGATAATGGTTGTACAACTTTTTGTGTTTCTTCCTCACGAATCTTTAACATTACCTTGCCGATATGTTTACCGGTAGCCATGAATCTAAATGCTTGTTCAATTTGTTGTTCCAAAAAGACAGTTGATTGGAGTGGCTTCACAGCTCCATTCTTAATTCCTTCGTTAACCAATCTTACTATCTCTCTTTTCTCTGCATTATCAGATTCAAATAATGCATCCAAAAGTATACCATGGAACGAAGTATTTTTTAAGAAAATAGACATCCCTAAAAGACTATTATTTGCTAAATCAAATTTGCCAATTTCAAGGAATCGACCATCTCTTGCAAGACATCTCACACTAGCCTGTAATTTTTCTTCTGCCAATGAGTTCAGAATAACGTCAACTCCACGTCCATTAGTTTCAGTTAGAATCAGCTGCTCAAAACTAGTATCTCTTGAGTTACCAATATTTCTGTTGGTCAATTGTGGGAACGTCTTCTTTAAAAAGTTTCTTTTCTCTTGAGATCCTACTGTAGTGAATACTTTACATCCAGCATGTAAAGCTATCGCAATACTTGCTTGACCAACTCCTCCACTACCAGCATGAATCAAAACAGTTTCACCTGGTTGTAATCTACCACGTACAAAAAGTGCATAATAACTAGTTGCATAGACAACAGGAATAGTTGCTGCTTCTTCTAAAGTCCACTTATCGGGTACTTCCCACATAAACCCAGGATCTGCTAAAACAGTTGTTGCTAATCCTCGGGACGCTACCATTCCCATGACTCTTCGTCCTTTGGTATCTCTACCAGAAAATTCAAGACCTAAGATACAGTCTTGAGAAACGATATTACCTGGTAATGCATCTGTTTGTAATTTTCCAGTAGCCAACATAATATCTCTATTAAATATGCAAAGGTATATCAAGTTATTAAACAGAATGAATAAATAAATGAAAAATCTCAATTGGGAACTCACCTAAAGTTTAATGGAGCATAATAAACACTACACATTTCAGTGTTTGGATATTTTTCAGGTTGATAATAACTCAAAGAGCTTTCAATCCATCTTAAACTTGTCAAATCGCCTGTAATTAAACTATTAATATACGCATGTTCAACTTGTAAAGACGATACATCTTTCTGTTGCTCCAAAGGTAAATGACGATAACTTCCCCAATGACCTCCTTTCAATACATTGGCCACTAATTGCTTGTTCAATTGTTCAGCGTAAGATCGTGAAGTTAAAGAAAATTTCGGTGCATTTTTGTCTTGAATGAAAACGTAACGAGCGTTGTTTCCACCACTCTCAAAACGAAGACAATTCATGAAACCGATTAAACCTATAAAATGAAAAAACATTTGTATCATTATTTATCAATCCTAATTCATTAACAATAATCATAGAAGATAGAGGGTATCAAAAATAAAATAATACGTAATTCATTTTTATAAATCAAGAAATTGCAAAAAATTCAATTTTTTTTTAATAAAATGATCAATTCTTATTAAAAAAAAATTTTGTCAATCACCCTGTATAATCTCATATTTAATTAAATAAAAAATAAATTTACCAAGTAACTCTTCCCCTTGACTAACTAAAAGAACCTCTTGGCCTTCTGTTTCAGATTTATTCAATGCAGCTTTAACTCCTTCGAGCCATGAGAAGTTTTTTTCGGTAATTTGTATAATTATTGGTTGACCTTTCTCTTCGAGTTTCTTCAAAAGCACATAAGTCTTTCCAGCATTAACTTGTGTACTAACGACCATTAATCCAGTACCTTTCAATAGTTTTACATCAAAATTTCCAGTCTCTTCCAAAATAATGAAACCTCCATTTTTCAATGAGTTAGATAAGTTTCCTAGGACGGTCAGAGATTTATTACTAAGTACATCGGCTGCTAATACAAGATGTAAATCCTGTCCAGCAGGTGAATTGTTTATATCTTTAGCTACAATTTTTACATTAGATTGATCCAAAAATGTAGCATAATTATCTGGCGAAGTGGTTATCAATTGTAAGTCAACCTATAATAGGAAATAAAATTAATTTAAAAACAATTTTGTTTATTTTTATACAAGATTTTAACAAGACTATCATTATTATACTCACATTAATTATTCCAGGTTCATCGTACAAAATTTGTAACACGAATGATGATAGTAACGCTTCCGCTGGTCTTTCTCCAACTACTTCAGCTATTTTCAACTTCATACTTAGTACATTTTCGTTTACAATACCCAATAAAACAGTTAAAACATGTAACTTAACTTTGTCAGGATCTTCAGAAAGAATTTGATAATTTTCGTATGGTATGAAAGTATATCGTTCATGTTTGAGTGCTGCTTGAGTTTGATGTCTCCTTGATGTTAATGTTGCTTTCAAACCTCTAATTTCAACACCACCTGACTTAATGCAAGAAATATTTGTATAGTTATAAACTGGAAGACTTCCTCCTTCTTGTGGTAGTTCGTTCACCAATTTCAGTTGAACGGTAGGATCAATAGAGACATATTGTATACGTGTTGGAATATATAAATCTTTTACATCCTTGCCAATTATAGAAAATTGAAGCATCGTATCCATAAATGAAATCCAATCGTTATTCCAAGAAAGTTCTCCTTTGATTCCTCGATTGTCTGATAACTTAATACCTTGGAAAATGCCACTGTAATCGTAACCACGTAACCTGAGATCCTTGTAAACGTCTTTTGTATTTAATTCCATAAAGGCAGGTTTATCTTGAGTGTCAGGAATTGGTAGATTCAATTGTTCTTTTTTAATGTCATCTGGCAGACGAATTTTACCAGTAACTACAACTGATTCTCCTTCACAAATCTCAAATTCACCGCTACCATCAAAAATGTTTATTAGAAATCTCACTGTGCCTTGTTTCTGAATGATCGTACCACGTTGGAAGCGTACATTTTCAAAAATCACTGGCATCTGTTGATAATCAGTATTGTTCAGTTTTGCGAATGTTTTCCATACGATCGTTAAATAACCAGTTGCAGGGAACAAAATTCTTCCATCAATCATATGCCCACTAAGATAAGCATCTGTTTCTTTGGATAAATCAATTTCGACGATACTTTCTCCAGAACGATTTACATTCTTTGAAAAATTAGCTACACTCCATGAGGTCGAGTGATCCCATTTAACAAGGGAATTTAACATTGGTGTGCCACGACCAACAGGGTAGTTTATAGGTGGATACAATTTGGAAATTTTGGGTTCAGCGCCTGCAGCATATAATTTTCCTATGTTGCTTAAAAAGAAGCCTAAATTATCGTTATGATCTTTTTTTTGAAGGGCAATGCTTGTTACAGTTGGAGGTAAAGATCTGCGTATAATTGCTTGGAGCAAGCAATGAGGTGCAATTTCTATAACAATTGCATTTTCTGGTACATAAACTAATCCTTCTTGGAATAATACAGGCGATAAAAGATTGTTCACATGATATGCAGCTGAGCTAAGCTGCGCGAGTGGACCACCCCAAGCATTCTCTGGTATAGAACTCGAGATCCATCTGGCAGAACGTTGTTTTGGATTTGGAATAATTTTTTCAAGTACTGTACGTAATTTTGGTCCAACTGATGCTATGTATTTGCTATGGAAAGCAATACCAGAACTGTCAACAAGTTTACTGAAGATACCTTGGCTCTTCAATTCATTTACGAATTTAAGAATAGAATCTGCTGGGCCTGAGATTGTTATGGAATCGGCAGCATTGTGACAAACCGGTGATATATCAGGTGGACAAAATTTTAATATTTCCTCCCAGCCAAGACCAACTGCAGCCATAGCTCCAAGTGGTAAGTTAGATTCTAATATACATTTGCCTCTCCAATATGCTGCTAAGATTGTTTGTTCAGGTGTAAAAGTACCATCGGCATATGCACAGCCTAACTCTCCAACAGAATGTCCAATGATACCATCTGGATGTATATCCAATAACGTTAATAAATCAACAAAAGCAATCTGAATAGCAGCGATTGATACAAAAGAGTTCAATACATTCTTAAATGTTTCATTTGTTCCATGTAGAATGAGATCTAGCAGATCAATTCCTTCTGGCTTCAATACTTCAGCGCAACGTTGCAAACTACGTTGGAAAGTTTCGATGCTTAATAGTTCTTTTCCCATACCTGCCCATTGGGAACCCATGCCAGAAAATAAAAACCATATAGGTCGTTTAGATGAGCTATTATGTTGGTCTACTTCACGAATATTAGAGTTTCCTAATACTTGAAATCCACTTACAGAATGTCCAGATATATTATTAGCATGTATATCATGTATTATTGAAATAAATTCATCGTCCTGTTCGTGTTCTTTGATTGTATCTAACAGAAAGTTAACAGCCTCTTCGGTACGGCCAGATACATTTACAAGTTTCGGTAATTTAGTTTCCAATACTGGTGATAATTTTGGTTTTGGATTACTACGTAAAATAATGTGTGCATTTGCTCCACCAAAACCAAATGAATTCACTGCTGCTAAACCACCTTTCCATGGTGTTGGTTTGTCAACGACCTGTATCCTTCCATCCAACAACGCAGGTATGTCAGGATTAGGATTATTAAAATGTAAATTGGGTGGAATAACACCACTTTCCATTGCAATAAGAACTTTTGCAATTGAACATAATCCACTGGCTGGTTCAGAGTGACCCATATTTGATTTAACCGATCCAACAAGCAAAGGTCCTTTCCTGTCCTTACAAAATATATCTACAATCGAATTGATTTCTTGTGGATCTCCTACTTTCGTGCCAGTTCCGTGAGCTTCAACGTAAACTACATCAGCTGGATTAACACCACTTTCTAAGTACACCTCACGCATCAATTTATTCTGCATATCCCCGTTAGGAAAAGTAATTCCTTGAATCTTCTTACCATCCACATTTGTTTTAGAATTAACAACAGTGGCATAGACTCTACGAGCATCCTTCGATTTTTGCAACAATATTGCCACAGCTGCTTCTGCTCTTACATAACCATTTCCATCAGCATCGAAAGCTTTGCACATACCATCCAAAGATAACATGTTTAATCTATGGAACTGTAGTGAACTTGTTGGCTTCAAAAGTAGATTACAACCACCGACTATAGCTGAATCACATTCTCCAGATTTTATTGAAGATATCGCCTGATGCATTGCATATAATGAAGATGAACAAGCTGTGTCTACTGCATAACTGGGTCCTTGGAAATCGAAAGTGTAAGAAATTCTATTGGA
The DNA here is from genome assembly GCF_912470025.1 of Vespa velutina. Taxonomy (NCBI): domain Eukaryota; kingdom Metazoa; phylum Arthropoda; class Insecta; order Hymenoptera; family Vespidae; genus Vespa; species Vespa velutina. The sequence continues at coordinate 4,728,652 of NC_062199.1, read as the reverse complement.
GAACATTGCCCGGCAACATCCAGTCAAACCATATCCTGTTTAAGTAAATATATATATGATATATTATTATATAATATTATCCAAAGTAATCTAATGATTTCTAATAGATTGTAAGCATGACACAGTGATAATAATATTTCTTATTAAAGAATAATTGCTTTGGAGATATAAGACACACACACACACACACACACACGCGCGCGCGCGCGTTATCATATGTTGTGGAGAAAAAGATATATATATATATATATATATATATTTTTTTTTCTTCACAACGTATGATTTTGAATAATCTTGAACTTAGGCCTTGTCTCGAAAATTGCTATCACATATAAAAATATGAAAATGATCTTCATAATTTTATAATCACCTTTTAACATTAAAAAAAAAAAAAAAAGAAAAAAAAATTATTTTTGTATCATTCAAGTTTAGTTGAAGAGATTTGTTTTTTAATTCTCATACTTTCGGAGATACTTAAAATAGAAATAATTGCATACAAATTGACTCAAGGCAAGCAATTAATCCGAATATCTTCTATAGAAGATAGAAAGAAAACATTTATGGTAAAAATAATTTGAATTTGAATGAACTATAAAGTTTTAGCTAATATTTTTTGTCCATCTTCAAAACAAATATCAGATAGTAGGATAATTCGTTTTAATTAAGTCATTTTGTATATTTCTAATATGTTTAATAATTGTATTACTAATTGTATATAAGAATGAAATGTATATAGGATAGAAATATCAATAAATAGAAGATTTCTATAGACACTATTCATGCTTTAACAACATGAATTAGATGTATATACACACCATTGACAGTTTCTGGATCTTTTGTCCAATATTCATCAGATTCCGAAGAAGAAACACCAATAAATACACCAGTTCTTGTGCCTTTTAATGAAACAGGATTGATGCCAGCATCGATAATAGCTTCATAGGTTATTTCCAAAAGCATTCGAAGTTGTGGATCCATTACGTGAGCTTGTTTAGCATGTACGCCAAAGAAAGTGGCATCAAAGGATGTAAGATCTTTAATTTTCCCACTTCTAGTTGGTAAACCATATATACCAGAGGTCCAACGACGTTCATCGTCTGTGATTAAATCAATTCCCTCGAATAATTGTGTTTTAAATTCTTCTATATTAGATGACTCCGGTAGACGACCTAAAAAATTATTTAAATTAGTTATAAATACAATAAGACATCAGTATAACAAAAATTAAAAATATATTCATACAAATAATTTGGATTTACCTGAGAAACCACTTATGACAATATCCTCATTTACATTGCGGGGAACTCCATTTGAAACGACTGGCTCCCGTACGATAGGACTGTTAACACCTTCGAATCGAGCAGGCATCTTTGCAGTTTATTTTGTTTCTTTGTTTAATTATACACACTTCTAGGATTCTTGAAGGGTCTAGATAATTTATTGAACGTGGTAGCCTAGTGGACAATAGGCTGAAAATTAAAAAAAAAATCATGATTAGGAGATTAGATAAATTTAATTTTATTTAAAGTAGTAGTAGTAGTAGCAGTAAAAGTAGTAGTAGTTTACTGTTTTTATAAAAATAAAAAAAAAAAAAAATAATAAAAAAAATATCTTGCTCTCTGTATCTTACATTCTATATCGTAACTTCTAAAATCTACCAATTATCTATATGTGTGTATTTGAGCATGTGCCGTATTTATAATAGTGTAATAGTAGTAATTTATTTTTATTTATATTTTATTATGTATATTTAACCATAATTATCTTTTAATAAAAGCAATATATATATTCATTGAACAAAGATGAGCTCTAAGAAACGCCACTGTCTATTATTTTTTTCATTAAAATAATTTTTACTTGTTACCTATAAATTAATGAGAAATGATGATAATTTTTTTGTTGAAAAAGGCTGAAATATTTTTTCTTTCAATTATGAATATGTATTATCTACACTATTTACATGTCCGCATTTTATCGTATAGATCTTGCGTGTAAATGTGCGTATATTATTATCGTTTTATAAAAATATAATAAAAAAGAATAAATAAAAATTTTTCTTTTAACTTTTATTTTATCGTAACGTTAATGAACCATTATTATTACATTATTGTTATAAGGAAAAGCTATAATAAATAGATGATCATAATAATTTATACATTTATAATTTATACGAAATTTATATATTTAATGTATCAGAATAATGATAAATATAATAAAAAAAGAAAAATGTTTTAAAAGCAAATACGAATCAATTTTTTTGCTACCAAATATTTAAACATTTTTTAATTTATAATTGAATGATTGATAAATGTATAATTCATGACATGACAAATAGAGTTTATCTCTAAAATTATAATTATATATATAATATATAATATAAATTAAAATTAATAAATATATTATCATTGCTGCACGTGTTAACTGATTCAATCAAGTTCACGGCCATTGAAATTATAAGAAACTTGTCTTATCAGCATAGAATTATCATATACATATATATTTTTATCTTTTTTTCAGATTATGAAATCATAAACATTACTTGATAAAACTGTAAGCCAAACTTCTAAGTTAAAAAGCTTCTAAAAAAGTAACTGATATTTTAAATTATCTAAGAATTTTTATTCCACTTTATAGCTACGAATATACGTATATACATAAGGAAAAAAATATTATATATTTCCATAATTATATAAACAATTTTTCCTATCAACAATATTTTCAACGTTATCAATTGTTAACATATCTATTTAATGTTTTATGTAATTGATAAAAATGTAAAAATACAAAAACTGTTATCAAATTGCTTTGTGTGTATTTGTCACATAAAAAGAAATTCCAATGTCATTTAGAGGAACAGTAAATTCTATGACGGTCAACAAGTCAACAATTAATGATATATTGACAAAAATCTGCAATCACTTAGCTGCCAACCCAATAGAAATTTAAAAATTATTACTTTTCAGTATATTATATTCTATATAAAACTTCAATAATATTATCTTAAACGATACAAGATTAAAACAAAAAATATATTATTAAAAAAAAAACTCTTTTTTTTTTCTTCTATTTTCTTTTATTTCTTCTTCTTTTTTCTTCGAATATAAACTTTTATAGATAATAAAAAATTGCTGTTACATTAAATCAACAAAGTAAATAATTTTAATCGATATTATCTTCAATATAATGTTAAAAATAAAAATAAGAAAAATTAAACATCCACGTTAAGTGAACAAACGATTTTTTTTTTAAGTTTGAATTTTTTTCAGCTTGCAATAAGTATTTACGAATCCTATCTAGGTTATCTAAGAGAATATCGACTTTTGTTTTTAAATTAGATTTTCATTAAGTAAAACGTAAAAAACAAATTTGTCAACATTTTTAATGTCTTATTTATAATATTTTCTCTTATATATGCGTGTGTATACGTGTATTTTTCATCTTACATTATTACAGATAAGAATTAATTTTTGACATTGAACAAGACATCATTTATAATTAATACTAACTTTTTTCATTCTTTCCCTTTTTGCATATATTTTGATTGAAAAAATTCTATGCTTAAACTTCAAAAAAATTGAAAGCACTGCACATTCTCATCGATTACTGTCAGCAAATATTTAATTTAAAATTCATAAATTATGTATAACATAATCGATGTTATCTTACATCTCGAAGGAAAAAATATCCTTTAATTAATTAGATTATATTATTATTAATATTATTATTATTATTATTATAGTAGTAGTAATAGTAGTAGTAGTGATAGTAGTAGTATAGTGGTAGTAGTAGCAGTAGGAGGAAGAGGAGGAGGAGGAGAAGGAAGAAGAGAAGCAGAAGCAGGAGAAGGAGGAGGAGGAGGAGCAACATTAATAAGTAATAGTAATAATAATAACAGCATTACGATAGAGATTATATCGAAAGAAAAAAAGGGAAAAAACGTATTATGAATAAAATAATCATATCTTTTCGTTTGTTTGGTATTGCGTTCTTAAATGGTAAACGTTCATATCATTATTCGATACAACTTACGACATATATACGTATGGTAATATTGTTATCTATATAATTACTAAGATGATAACGAATGAATTTTAAATAATTTCTATTATAATTTCGCAATTTTAAGCAACAAATTATTGTATATTTTTGAAGGACTTTCGTCATAAAATAGTACCCGTTAATCGTAACGTATAAATGTCACGTACATTACGAATATGTCGTGAACTGTTTGACCATGTGAACTCTAATTTACGCCTACATGTTGGTAACATATTTCCATAAATCACGTGACCCGAAAACGTCCTCGAAAATTTTTCCTCAATAATGCATAATATATAGATAATAGTGTGTAATTATACACACACACACACACATACACACATATTTTCTTATTTTTCACTTGACATTAAATTTAAAAAATTCCATTTACGATAATAAATTGGTATACATACATACACACATATTATTGTACGACTTATAAAAATGAATGTAAACGAAAATTCGATAAACAAAAAGAAAAAAATAGATAATTATTAATTCATTTTCTATAAGTATCGAAAGATATTGTCCTGTTTTTTTTGTCTTATCTTTCTTTCTATTAATTTTAGAAATAAATATGAAAAAATTTGATTCCTTGATCACAAGAAAGGATAATGATCAGTTAATGTATTTTTAAAATAATTGAATAACTTTTTTTTAGATGTATTAATTTTAATCGAATTAACATTTAGTATGACTCTCAAGAGTTCTTAAGATCATCTTACTCATAATCGTGGATTACGTTTCATAATATTCGATTTTCAATTTTTTTACATTTTTTTTTTTTTTCTTATTGCTTTCAAACAGTTATTAAAGATTCATGTAATATTCCGCACATAAAAGAGGTATTCATTTTTGCTGATTATAATGTTATGAAAGATGATATTGAAAAAAATATACTGCAAATCTCGGCGAGCAAGAGTCATAAGTCAAGTGTATGAATATTTCTCTATGGAAAAATATTAATCACGATACATGCATTTTTCACTGGAAATTCTGTTAAAATGTCATGTGCAATTCATTAATTAATAAAAAATTGTTTTCATCATGATTATTGTCAAGATTATTTATTATGTTAATTTACCCTTTTAGTTTTTACAATACATACATACTGTATATTCCATGCATACATTACGCTTTTATATATATATATATATATATATATATATATATATATATATATATATATATATAAATAACTCCACTTTTTGAATATTTTAAACTTAACTATCAAAACACTTGATAAAATCCTCACTTTTTATATTCACAATAAATTTTTCTAATTTCCGTTATTTATTATCATTAAATGACAAAATGTCGTCGGCCATCAAATAAAAAATAATTTATTTTATAAGCTAATCTGATTAGCTCTGTAGTGTAATGTAAATCATTGGAATAAAACAATTCAAACACAGCAACACCGACCTTTACCGATTCTACTAGTTTTACTATTATATTCCAAAGATTTCTAAAAATTAAAAAGATTCTTTTTTTTTTATTTTGTAAATGTATAATTGGTTATACATTAGAACTATCATAGATATATATTATTTACTTTTTTTAATATTTTCAATATCCGATTTCGTTATAAAAATCGATTTATTACCTATGTGTGAATATAATAAATATAAGTAAATAAATAAATAAATCAATCAATCAATATATATATATATATATATATATATATATATATATATATATATATAGAACCATACGATATATAATAGTAAGTATAAAAATGACTGTGTTGCTTATAAAATTTTTATGTCTCCAATATATAAAGGTAAACTACAAAATTTTCTATAACAACATCTTAGAAACTGAAAATGACATTAGCATAGATTGAACATATTTTCACTTATTTTTATCATAAAATCATCTGTTCAATATTAAAATGGATTAATTTAATTTAATTTTGTAAATGTATTAATTTAATTTATCATGTGATATATTTTTTGTGTGAACATTACCATCTTTTATTTTGCTTTAAATCGATTAACAAAATTTGAGTATCAATTTTTATAAGTAAACAAGCAGGCAATCTGTTTACAAACACACCGTTCAAGCGTATATATGAAAATCAACAATAAGAATATGTAAGGAATTTCTTCTCTTTAATTACATATTTTAAGAATACCAAAATACGAAACTTAATTTTTATGACAAATGTTTTTATATACCAACACTGAAATGCAGATGTAATTCTCCATTGATTTTGATTAACAAAATCTCATTTTAAAGATAAAGATTTTTTTTAAGTGATAACATGAACTATCAAAAAAAAAAAAAAAAAAAAAAAAAAAAAAATTGATACATTTTTTCCCCCCAAAGAAAATAAAACTTTTTAAAAAATTCGATAAAATTAATTCTTGATTTAAAGTATTATCTTTAAAATGAATTTTTTTTTTTTTTTCACCATGAATAATGACGTAAACTGCGAACAAAAGAGAAAATAAGCTCGTACACGTATTTGTATTCATTATACATCACAAAAAATTGATTTGAATAAAGTTTGATATGAATTTTAACAATAATGATAATCACAAGAATATTAAAAAGTAATGTAAATATTACTTTTCGGGAATACCGATTAAGATTGCTATCCCTTACCTTGATATAATGTTAATATAGTAAATGCTATTTATTATTGATATAGAAAAGGATCATTTTTCGCTTATAAAGCGCAAACGAGTTGAAATAGATAGTTGTAATAGGTCATAAATTAACTCACACTTTTCATTCTTTTATATGACAAATTTTCTACTCCATTTGTTTTTTTATTTCCATTGTCATATCTTTACTAATTTTTTTTTTATTCTATTAATTGTCTTATCATTTTCCTAAATTCCTCGATTTTATCATTTAATTTTCTTTCTTTTTATTTCATTATCCCCTCTTTCTACTTCCTATTCCATTTATATCTCTTAACTTTACATTTAATTATACTTTTTATTCTCATTCTGCTTCTTCACTTCTTTACTTTTTCTCTATTTTATTGTATTCTTAATTGTAAATTCTATTTCTAATTCCGCCATACGATCTTTTCTTTTATTGACCTTCATATCTCTATATTCAATAAATATCTACGTTTGCATATGTGCGCACACGTATAATATGCACACATTGTGTAATATTATTCTATAATATTATATACATATATATATATATATAAAAGATTTTTTTTATTAAATTTTTTTTTTATTTAACTGTACCTCTTGTTGAGATATAATTATTTTATATCATTAAACTGGTTATGCATTGAACAACTGTTTTATAGAAACCAATCTTAAAATCTAATTCTAGACTATATTATTATTACTTTTTTTTCTTCCCCCAATGTAGTTCATACTCAATTACAAAATAAAACTAGACACGTTAGTATCGTTTAAGAACGATATCAATTAATTCACCACATGCTACATTTAGATTACATATTTAGACCATAATATACGTACTATTAATTTAGTTAAAACATAGTACTTATATTACAGACGCTTTAAAATAATCAAGTTTTTAAATAAAAAAATATATATCCATTGTAAATAGAAGTGATTATGTATATAGTTCTTGATACCTATTAAGTAAACCTTATAATGAGTTATGGGGTCAGAATTGTTTTGTTGTTGTTTGATCTCACAATTGTGATCAACGAAGACAGTTCTTTAAATTTAAGTATGACATTAGCAAGTCAGTTATTGAAAATTGCATGACAATTCAACAATATATTGAGTATTTAGCTGTTGACGATAAAGAGATCAAAGAAAAATGAATTATGAACAGAATGTTAGAAATGTTACCATTCAAATTTCAGCATTCTTTTATTACTTGGGATAATATTAATGGTGCAAATAAGAATCTAATAAGAGTATTTAATATGATATTGTTAATGTTAAATATAATTTTTATAAAAAAATTAGTGTCGAAAAAAGAATCAATGGAACTAAAGTTTTTCTGATAGAAAATCGAAATAAAAATTCAAAAGAAATGTCTAAAAGTTCTGAATCCAAAAGCTCTGTCTCTGAAGATTCAAATGATAATCTAACAATTTAGATCATTACGATTTTGATAACTTCATTCAACTATCAAATCAAACCAAATTCAGTATAATACTTTAAATCTGTGTAATTGTCGTATTCTGAAGATGCCTGCCAAACTCACAAATTATACAATGGATTATTGTTGTAAAGGAAATCAAGCATGTGTAATTACAATGGAGGAAATTGAAGACATTTTTGTCTTAAAAGCCTTGAAAAATGAAAAATAGCATAAAGAAATATTTGAAGAATTTAGATCTTTAATCAAAATAAAAATCTGGAAAGGAATAGAACTAGTAGAACTTTCAGAACAGATCTAATCTTTAACTTGAGTCTCACTGACTCCTATGCCAGAACAAGATAACTAGATTCAAAATCTAACTTGTTGCTAGAGATTTTGAATAAAAGAAAGTAATTGATTATTCTGAAACATTTAGTTTTAGTACTTGTTATCTATCAATTCGATTAATCCTTAATCTTATAACTTCAAACAAAGTTCTCATATTCATTAAGTAAACCTTAAAGAACTTTTGTTTTATTCTTAAAACTTTGTAACTTTTAATAATATACTCATATATATATTTTATTTCATTTTGACATTACAAAATTAATTATCTGTCCATATTCAAATGGTTATTTGCTAAGTACATTTATAAGTTATTCTATATAATATAACTATACGTTATAAATCTACTAGAAATTAATATTATAGAAACTAGACTGTATATTATAAATAGAAATTTATAAGTTATAATAATATAATTATATATTATAAATATACTAGTATAACTATACTATACTATACACTAGTACAATATATATGCATATGTATATACATTATAATATAAATTTCACTTATATGATTTTCTTTTCTATGAACCAATTTAAATTACAAAAGATTAATATTAAACAAAATTCTTCTCTTCCTCATTAAATAGTAGCACTTCTTATTTCCTTCTACTAATCTAATAAGTTTATCGACTTTTACAAAAAAAAAAAAAAAAAAAAAAAAAATAAGTAAATAAATAAATAAATATTATGTTTAATAAGGTAATCATCTTTCCTTTTTCTCAGATATTTATGTCATTATATATTGTTTGTCTTCTTTCCTCTTAATATTTCATAATCTCTTTTATTTGATCAAATTATCCTCTTAAAAGTTTTTTTCACTTTAAGAGTGAAAATTCATTTAAAAAAAATCATTTTAAACATCTCACTTAATCTACTCTTTATTGCTTTCATTTTTTATTTAAAAAAAAAAAAAAAAAAAAATAGACAACAATCGGACAAAAAAAAATAACACCTAATTTTACGACGAAGATACTAGTCCAATCTAAAACCATTACTAAAGTCAACCACATATGCTATCATAACATATTGGCAATCGACAAAGATTCTCGGTTTTATATAATATACATACGTTAATATATGTGTAATAACAACCGTAACGAGAAATCTCGTTTTAGATGCGTGCCTTATTTCTTAATTTTTTTCCAATTATATCTTTTTTCGCTTTCGAATATCATTAATTTTGCTCCTGTGAATATTTTCAGTTTGGTTTATGAATTCAAAGAAATAATTAAATGAATAAAAGTATTCAATATTGTTAATTTAAAAGATATGATAGTCAAATAAAGATAATGCATGTTTTAATATTTAATTATGTTAACGATATATGAACGAATATATGCAACGAATATTACTTTCAAAACCACCAACGCTTCACTTTTCTTTTTCCACTCTCTTTTTTCCTTCTTTTCTTTCTCATTTACAGATTATTTATAACATATTACTTTGCCAAATGGCTTTTTCTTCCATCTTGCAAATGATAGATATACATATATACAAACATGAACATTTTTCTTCTTTCTTTTTTTCTTTTTTATTAAGAAAAAAAAAAGGAGCAAAAGAAATAAAAATTAATTTATAGGGATTTTACATACATACAAATATAAATACATACACGTGTATGTATATATAATTAAGCAAAAAAAAAAAATTCAAGGTCACAAAAAAACAATTGAATTAGATATTTTCTATTAATTTTGTAAAAGTATTAATCATTAAACAAATGAATATATATATATATGTATATATATATACACATACATAAACACATGCGCGGGTCGCAAGTATGTATAAATTTTAATATTTTATATAAATATTTATTAATTAATATGATATAATATAATAATAATATATAATTATATTAATTAATATAGTGGAAAGTAAAATTAATTAAATATAATTAATAATATTATATATATTTCAATATACATATATACCCTAATATTATATATTATTATTGTCAATATTGAAATACGATCTTTTTTTTTTATATATGTCCATCAATAATGTGAAAAGAAAAGGAATAATTTTTATTTCTTTCGAAATTTATCGAAAACTTTAGAATATCGTTGATTGTATATGTTCTTGCATACGATTACAAAAAAAGAAAAAAGAAAAAAACAAAAATGACGAAAATCTTTAAATAAATTATTGAAGTTGGAATCAAAGATCAACCACAATCTTACGACATAGACGTAACATTGAAAACATTCGATACATGGAATCATCGTTATTGACTCATTTAAAAACTTGTTAGAATATGATGGTATACGTACTATATATTTATTTAAAAACTTGTTAGAATATGATGGTATATGTGCTATATATAAAATATACATATATGCATATTTGTAGTATTAATTATACAGACAAGTGTTAAAGAAATCGTATGAAAACATACGTAAATCATTTGAATGAATTTTAACTTCTTATCTCATTGACTTTCAAATAAAACATTTTCTTTTCTTCTTGAAAAGAAGTTTTTCAATGTTCCTTTCATTGATTAATATTTTTTAAACCTAATGGAAAGTTATGTTAGAATTAGTTACTTTTTTGGAATCGTGAATATCTACATATAAATATACATTTGTAGTTTCATCAATAAAATTTTTTACTCCAATGATATATAAAAAGGTTTGCAATATGAGTTAAAAAAAAATGTCAACAAAAATTTGTATTGTAACATATAGCAAGATCGATTATATATTTAGATAATAATTATTTTTTTGCACAATACGGTTATAATAAAGTTTAAGAGGAGAACTTTCTTATATAATATAATAATAATATATATATATGTGGTACCGTCATTATTAAAATTTATTTAGAAACTCATTTAAATGCGTTTATACATATATATCTGATTTTTTATTATACGTGAAAGAAAATCATACGGCAAGAATAATGTATTGAATAAATTTTAATTTCTAATCTCATAGATAAAATATATTTTTTTGTTTATTCTATTTCTTTTTTCCCCGCTGCTCTTTTTATTTAATATGATCAAAGTTGAGAAGAAAAATTCATTTATAAAATAATATCGTTAATTAATTGCCATGGTCGTATGATTTGTTGTAATTTGATTATTGTTTTTTTTTATCCTATGTTCTAAATCAAGTTAATATGTTGTATGCCATGGGTGCCATTGCTGATCGCCAACACTATGATTAGTAAAAAAATATAATTTAGAATAAATGTCAATATTTATAAATTTTTCAATGTAATCATCGTTACTACAATGGTATAAAGACCCCCAATGAAATAAATTCATTAAACATGATTATACATCTCAATTTATCTATTATATATAATATTTCATTTAACATGTTAATGACCAACAAATTCGTAAAGACATTAAAAAGTTTCAAAATAAAATTCGATCGCTGAAATTGGAGAAATTGTAACTCAATTACATCAAAACGTCATCAAAAATCTAGGAAAAAAAAATAGTATTGTGCAAAAGGTGCTATGTGTGCAATTTTATCGATATTCATATATAATTGTAGTCGATCATACTATATGTTACACACATACACACATTCACACACACACAAAGTGTGTTTCTTTTTTCTTTTTTTAATTTGAATACTACATTTAAGAAAAAAAAGAAGAACGGTAAAACTTATTGAACTAAACTAAAATATCTAGTTAATTTATATTATGACCTATATAATATATACATATTATAAAAAAAAATCTATTATTGATATGAAAGCCTTAATGTATGTATATATTTGTAATTTATCGAAAACTCTTATTGTCCAATGAAATTATGTCCATCCAAAGATATAAATTACTTAATTTGTGATGATATTCTTATTATATAAATAAGAAAAAAATAAAAATAAAAAATCAAATTTTTTATTCAGCAAATAAAATTTCAATGCGCATGACTAAATTGATAAATATTAATAACATAAAATTCAAAATTTCTCTGTGTATTTATGACTTCCCTATAACTACAATTCATTTTTATTTTATCTATGACGTCATGCTTCACATAGATAAAATATACTAGCATATATATATATGTATATATATATATATATATATATATATTGTATGTGTGTGTATATATAGGATGTATCATACATGTAGGACTCATGGCAACATACAATTAATGTAAGTCCTTGATGAATGTAATTCAACCGTCTAATATATAGACGTCTATACGTGAATCGTTTTCCTAATAGACATCTACTAGATAAGAAAACATTTCAAAGATTAGGTGAACGTTTACAAGATACAATTTATTATATCTAGAATTTTTGAAAGATTGAGAAATTTTTCTGATATGACTTTGATTCCAAATTTATATACAAACCGAAAGTATCTTTTTCTATCATCTTCTATGAAGAGTAACAGAAACACAAAAATAAATATAACTTTGAGATAAGGTTTTTTGTATGAACACTTTTTTGTATGAACTTTTATTCGTCGTGTTTTTTTTTTTTTCTTTTTCTCCTATCCATTCGTAAAAACGGATTCTGATATTGTAATATATCATATATATAGAATATATTATCAACTAATCGAAAAAGTATAAGACGAATAATTTCGTATACTACGAATAGCTTTTATATCGTATTGTTTTACTTCTTCTATTGTCTCTTATCTCTTATCATATTTCAAATGACCTAATCTCATCGTGCGTGTAATCAAGGAAGAAAATGATTCGCTGAATTATTACTCATTCAATATTATTATTATCATTATTATTTAAGACAATATCGTTTAATATTTCATTTTAATTCCGATTAAGAAATAAGTAGATATTTTTATCGATTGATAAAAGTGTATTAAATAAATAAGATTTTTCATGTGGGGAAAGGGAAAAAGAATTTGTTTTTTTCTCTATTATGGCAGCATTCAAAAATGAACATTTTGTAATAATTAATGACATTGCATTAAAAAGATTTGATAATTTTACGATGAAAAAGAAAAAAAAATAATATTCTTTATTTAAATTGTAAACGAAAAAAATTATGAGAAATATTTATTTTGATATGAAAATGATACGCGAAAAAAATTATGAGAAATATTTATTTTGATATGAAAATGATATTATATAAACGAGTAATTTCAAAACATAAAAAAAAAAAAAAGAATAAAGAAAAAAGACTACGCATAATTATTGGTATATTGGTATATTAAATACAAAAGGTTCAAATTTCACTCCAAAGAAATATCAACGATGTTTTTATTTTATTATTCTTTTAAAATAATTTAATGTATTTCGGAAAAGATCATGTTAAAGATCGCATTTTTTTTATTGTTTTGTAATATATATATATATATATATATTACATATTACATATTACATATATATATATATATATATTAGGGGGACCGGAAAATAATGTCGTTTCTGCGCATGTCGATATTTGATTGTGATTAAAAATAAAATCTTGATAAAAATTTATTCGTTTGAATTTAATTTAAGAACGCGACTTTCCGGTTCACCTAATATATGTGTAACGTAATCTTTTTCTCTTATATATTATACAAAATGAGCTAGTACTTATGTAAATGGTCTGAAATAATGGTCTATATCTTATTAGTATTGATATTTTCACATTAGAGCTTAAATAATTTATAACATTTATTTTTCTATAATAACGAAAAAAAGTAAGTATATATATTTATTCTTGAAAAATATTAGTACTATATAATATTAAAATGTTAAAAACAGGGTATTAAACAAAATATATCTTCTAATATTTCAAATAACACAATTTGATCATTTCCATCGACTCAAATTCAGTTCTTTTTCCTCGATCGATAAATACATATTCTCTAATTGTTCATATTTTCTAATCGAATATTATACTATCATTCAAAATAATCGATATATTAATATCTCGAATATAAATCTAATTTATATCAATACGACTAATAATCAATTTTCTTTATATATATATATATATATATATATATATATATATATATATATATATATATATATATATATATATATATATATATATATATATATATATATATATATATATATATATATATATATATATATATATATATATATATATATATATATATATATATATATATATATAAAGAAAATATTATGTATATAATACCATAATAAATCATATCAATTAACGAACATTCTTGGCCTCTTAAACTATTTTTTTTTTTTTTTTTCTTTAATAGATATATCATTTCTCTTAAAACAATACAAAAAAAAATCGATCTTTTTAATCATTCGAACATTTGTTGAATATGAAAAATGTTATAATGAAGACTATAAAAATCATCGTTAAACTAAGTACGACCTCTCAATTAATAATTACTATACAAATCATGATACAAAAAATAGAAATAGAATAAATAAATAAATAAATAAATAAAAACATATAAAAAATAAAAACAAATAAAAAATAAAAGTAAAAATGGCTTCTAATTTCTGAAAGAGAAAATTACGCGTCCGACATGACGCTGAGATTATCACTGCCAATGAACAATAATACTTGAAAATATCACTAGTTTATAATACGGTTAATAACGTGTATCGTTTGAGTCAGACCTATAATATTATCCCTTTCTCTTTTATATATATATATATATATATATATATATATATATATATATATATATATAGAGAGAGAGAGAGAGAGAGAGAGAGAGAGAGAAAGAAAGAGAAAGAAGAAAAGAAAAAAGGAAAGAGAAAAAGAGAACATTTTTAAATAATAAAAAGAAACAAATTTCAAGTTTATCAAGTACGAAACTAATAACACACGCTATGGCCTATGCATTGTATATACATACATACTTTGTATGAATATAGCGAATAGAAATTTCTGAAAGAGCATGTAATTATAATCCGGAAGAACAAAGGTATCATCGACCATTACTGTAGTTTGTAATTTACGCTCTCGACGCGTGTTTCATCTTATTACTATTATTGATACTTTGCTCGTATACCGTTTTTCTATTGTCCTCTCTTTCTTTCTCTGGATATATATATATTTTCTCTGTAAATCAGTTTATAGTTAATTTATCAGTTTTATAGGTTATTATAGTTATGTACATATGTATTTGTCGATATTTTCACATCGACAAATTTGCTTGATAAATTGTCTCTAACTATCCACCTCTCTCTCTCTCTCTCTCTCTCTCTCTCTCTCTCTCTCTCTCTCTCTCTCTCTCTCTCTCTCTCTCTCTCTCTCTCTCGCATTTCGTTACTCTTTTTCTCTGATAAAAAGTTCTTTTTATATTAAGATCTATAATGAAAAATATCATTTATTATGATAGGTATACATGCATATATATATATATATATATATATATATATATATATATATATATGTATATATATGTATATGCTAGAAAAATAAAGTTAGTACACTCAAGTATAGTATCGATCGAGAAACTCGACACTTTGTCGTATCCCTCCGCGAAAACGAAAAGTAGTGCGTTTTTATTTCTTTCTTTGATATCACTATAATAACATTTCTTGAATAACTTCTATATATATGTACAATGTCATATATAGTTTAATATATAATATAAAAGGAAAACAATGACATCGAATTATATACATACACTATATATATATATATCATACGCACAATAGGTTAGAGTCGTAGGTCCATATTTATAAAAACTCAATAGAGGACAATGGTAAATATGAATTTAGCAAATTTTGTATTTATATACATACCTTATTGAAAGGTCAGAAGGATTAAAAAATTTTAACGTATATTAGGTGAAACCGGTTCACATTATTTGGATAGACAGAGAAATGCAAATATATCTCTTATCTACGTAATAATGACAATAGATATATATATATATATATATATATATATATATATATATATATATATAATATAAACGCTTTTATATATATATATATATATATGTATATATATTACATATATATATTCATATGCTGAAAAATACAGAGACGATCGATCGTTCTTCCTTTCTTTAGTTAGGCGTCTCTTCATAAAGCGCGAATTTGTACTGTTATATCTTTAAGCGTCTTCTAATCCATGCAAAAACTCTCTATCGAAAATCGACAATTTTTAGAAATATACTTACCTAAACGATATTATTTTATGAGATATGTAATGTTATAATTAAAGAAAAGAATTGGAATCGGATACTAGAAAGACTCACCCGATACGAGTGAAACGTAATATCCTCTCCGTTGTTTCTCTCTTTCTCTCTCTCTCTCCCTCTCTTTCTCTCTCTGTATATATTTGTATATATACTCTTTTTCGCTAATTTTTTTTTTCTTGTCGTTCGAAGAACAACAGCAAGTCTTTTATATGTTTATTTTTCTATTGAGATTCTAGTTTAATAGCACACACGAGATGGCCTCGAAGACGACGGCGACGGCGACAGCGACAGCAATAGCGACGGCGACGACGACGACGAGGACGAAGACGATACACAAAACTCGACGTAGAACACTTCCTCTTAAATGGCGCTAAACTACAAACTTTACCACCGGCTTGTCGCAGAAGACTGGCTGGCGTCCGGCTCGGGAGCATCTTGTTATTATTGAATTAGGCCCGTGGTCTGACATCAGACCATGTGGCGCCGACCAATCGGAGCATATCTTTTACTTGCGCATGCGTGTTACGTATTTCGATGCCACTACGGCGCATCGACGTCATTCTTCTCGCCAAGTCGACAGGACCAACTGTTGTTACTTCGAATCCTTACTTTGTGCTTTATTGCTTTCTTCTTTCTAACATCATCAATTTCTATTCTATACAATTTTTCTTTTCTACAAATTCGAGATATTTAATTAGTTAAATAATTAATTAATTAATCAATCAATCAATCAATCGTTGATTTGATATGAATATCAATATTTTTAACCAAATTCTTATATATTACGTCCAAAAGGAGAGCTTATGTCCTATTATATTCTTTATATTGAAATAGATATAATTTAATATTCTTTGTTTTGAAATAAATATAATCTTTGATATTACTCGATCTATATGTATGTTTTAAAAAAGAAAAGAAAAAGAAAATGTTATTTTTTATCATTCAAAAGTACGTATTTATAATACGTTTAAATATCAACGATAATACTTTCAATAGATCATTCGATCATCGTATAATTTACTTTTCAGTCTCTTACCTATTTTCTAATAAGATTGATCGAATGAATTCTGTGTTTTATACGAAGTTATCAAGCTATTCTTATTGTCAATTATGATTAATTTCGGTAAGGAAGACTTTTTTTAGTTCAAAAGTGATGATCATTTTTATATTAAATATAAAACATCATATTCTTTATTATTATTCTTCTTTCGTGAATATGTAGCAACGAATTATCAGTGTATAATAAGTTCGAAAAAAGAAAGTTGTAAGTCAATGATGTTATTTTCAATGTGTCAGGAACATTGTGCTGCCGTCTAACGGAATTATTTTCTATTAACGATGAAATGAATTATGGAAAAACGTTTACAATATCTCATATCAATATTTATGTTTATCGATTTTATATAATTAATCTATCAATCCAGTCTATCATTATTTCGTTAGATATAAAGAAAAAAGCATATATAAATATCGTCTAATCTTATTTAATAATTTTCTATAAAGGAATGAGCTTATTTGAGGTTAAAGTACTTCAAATTTGATTAAAATATTAAAATTCCTGTCTATTTACTTAAACAAAAAAAGACATTTGAACTTTATTATGTAAGTATTTTTATTAATCGACTTTACATGTACGATCGGTCTTTCATAACAAAAAATTTAAAAGCATTTAATTTCATTTATATGTTAATTATGTTATGTAAAAATGCTTTTAATTATAAGATTAAATGACATTAGAAGTTAGGACACTCGGAATTTGATTAGAATTTAATCAAGAGATAATAATTTATTTATTTTAAAAAATAATAACTTAATATTCTATTGATACCACAATTTTATATCAAATAATTATAGGTTAATTTTGTATCTTGTTAATTATTGTTGAATGTTGTAATTTAAAATTAAAAAGAAAATATCATCTATCATTTATTCTTGATATTTTTTTTATAGCCAATCCAATTAATTTAAATCCATACTATATAACTTATTGAAGCAAATAATTTCTTGAATGAAACTTGAAGAATTTACTGAATTGTACATTTTTTGTTTTCATTTTTCCAAAAGTTTGTCAGACATTTCCTTCACCCCGATCATGTTATGTTTCAAATGGTAAGTAAGATATTCTTATCTTTGCTTACAATATTTTCCAATGTAATAGTTGATCTAACATGATAATTAAAAAATACTTATTTCTTTTTTTTAATTGTTATTTCGATACAGATAACCTCTAGTTGGTTTTTATAATCTACTTAAAAATTTAAGTCGTGTGATGTAACGTCATATTACAAATAAGATTTCTTTTTTCTTCTCTCTTCCTCTCTCTTTCTCTCTTTTTTTTTCTCGTATATACTATTCGTTTATTCATTGTAAAAATTTTGTTCATTAAAGAAGTTAGAAGTATATATTCCCATGAACGTTACTTCAAGGCATAACGAAACAAACAGCATAACCTCGCTCTTAACAAGACTTTTGTGTTACATCCAAAGCATCTTGCTTAACTACATAAAGGCGATCTTACGAACTATACCATATTCGAATGACGATGGTACTATACAAACAGTCAAGTCAAGCTTATTTCCACTATCATCTGTTCGTATTACTTTTTTATATAAAATTTAACTCTTCCATCATGTAAATTATGCCCACGAAGTTTTAAAATTGAAATTTTTTTATTTAAAAATATTTTCAATAAACCTAATTACATCAGAAGAATTTACGGTTATTTCTTCGCGGCTATTATCTGTATACATTACTTTTTCATATGAAATTACAATTTCGTTGTATTTTTGTTTGTCATAAACCTTACTTACATGTTACGTCAGAGAAAAGTTAATTTCATTTTTTATCTACAAAAATATTTTTGAATAGTTCCAAATAGTCGTAAGAGAATATCTTATTGTCAAAAATAAATAATTATCAGCAAAAAAAAAATAGAAACAAAAACAAAGGAATAAATGAATGATTAATTTTACCTAAAAGTATTATTTTTTCAAGATAACATAAAATATTTTATCAGATGATTTTCCTTAGCTTTTTTCTTTTTTTTCTTAGGGATATAATTTTGCTCATTATTTGAAATTATTTAAAAGCTGATAAAAAAACGATGGAATTATTTATTTCATTGTTAAGGAACTTCATAACATTTTACGTCTTATGAAGAACACTTGAATTTTTTATTCTTATTAATGTTTTATTCATTCATTCTCTCTCTCTCTCTCTCTCTCTCTCTCTTTCCCTCTCTCTCTCCCTCCCTTTCTCTCTTTCTCTCCTTCCCTTTCTCTCTTTCTCTCCCTCCCTTTCTCTCTCTCTCTACCTCCCTCTCTCTCTCTCTCTCTACCTCCCTCTCTCTCTCTCTCTCTCTCTCTCTCTCCCTCCCTCTTTCTCTCTCTCTTTCTTTTTAATTTGTTATCATAGAACTATGGTCATGATTAACTATCGTGTCAAATGCGTGTTGAAAGTGCGTTTTTTATACTTTTAATCATATGTAATAAATGTACATACATAATATCAATCGTATAACGACCTATTGAAATAATGATTATGGTGTGATCACTCAATAATCACAAGAGAAAGTTATCTTTTTATATATCCAATTTTCATTCATAATTTTGAGAGATCGCTATTTCTTCTTTTTTTTTCATTTTGGAATAATAACATAGGCAATGAGCAGTTCGTAATTAGTATAAAAACTTGGTTATGCAATATATATTATGACTGGGATTACGTAAATCTTTATCGGATTTCTTCGTTTTATTAAGTTCATTAATAACAGACATTTTCCTTTGTAGGATTTATTTCATAATATTTGTGTCATCTAATAAAACTTATATCGTTATTATAAAATATTTAATGATTAGATATACTATATTTTTCTAATAAAATTTGAATATTTTCAAATTATTGTTACTCGTTTTGCTTTCGTCCATGGTTTTTTTTTCTGAAATTTCTATGAAATATTTACTGATTAGATTGAAAATATTTTCCGAAATAAGAATTTTGAAATATATTGAAATTATTTTAATTTTATATATTATTATTAAATTATATTTATTTTATATATTAAGAAAATAATTTCCATACTCTTTTTTTCTTTTTTTCATTCATTCATTTTGTTTTTATTCATTTTTTCTTTTTTTTTTAATGGCTTCGTTTGCTTCCTCGAGTCTTTGTTGTTCCAATTCCAAAGCTCTTTGTTTTCTTCGACAAGTCGGCGTTTTCGAGAACCATGCTACAATTAATGATATATAATGATATGCAATGAGCTAAAAGTGATGAAATACATAATCGATAAGAAATATATTTTTACATAAAAATGCATCCTCTTCTTCACGATAAACAGGATTTTTGGTACTAATAGCATTAATTAATTCTGCATGTGTTAATGGCTGTGTTCTTAATTGTACCATTCGTTTCGTCGTCATCACCTATAATGTATTTTATTTCATTATTAAACACACACATACGCGCGCGCGCACGCACGCGCGCACACACACACACACTTCTTTTTCGACATATATCAGACCAATTAAATAAATATTTTCAATTGAAAGTTATTTTATTACGTAAATACCTCATTAATGGCGGCTAATATTGTACCAATTGTAAATCCGTCACAGATTTTGGTCATTGCTGATATATCAAATTGTCTATTTATTCCAGGATACTATATTAAAAACAAAACAAAAAAGTATATATATATATATATATATATATATATGAGGATGACGATGATGATGATAATGAAAATTATTTAAAAATTTTAGACAATTTTTAATAATTTTTATGTACATATTGTATTATATTATATATTATTGTAATAATTTTATTATTAAAGGCTTACCTTGTATAATAAATTTCTCCAGACAAGTGACATACTGCCATAATCTGGTCTAGGAACATATATAATTTTGTCATAAGTTTGATACAATAATTTTTGATCTGCATCCCAAGGTAAATTGGTTGTTCCAATTAATATGATTTTATCCTCATTGGTGATACCCTTGATCAATTTTGGTAAATCTTTCTTGAGGCGTTTTGGATCAGTTTTATCAGTTTTAGGTGGTTTTTTGACGAATGGTTTTTCAGCACCATCCATAAAAATGATCGACGGTTGCAATAATCGCGATACCTTGAAAAAAGAAATTAATATTAACGTATTAATCATCAGGTCTTCTTTCTTTTTTTTCCTCTTCTTCTTCATCTCATTCAATATTGAAATTGATTAATTATATATGTAAATGTACAAATGATAAATTACGTAGATATATACAGTAATTGTATTGTCATTAAGACGTATATTATATTATGTTGAAGGTTGTCTTTTATATTGATATTCATTTTGATTGCTTTAGATATACAAAAAATAAAAGAAAAACGTTATATACATAATAGTAAAAACATCAACGAATGTGAAGTTTGAAAAATTGTGTATTTGACCCTTTAGATGTGGTGGTATCTTCCGCGAAGGACATGTAAACATGTTTTCGCTATCGAAAGTTTCATTCAGCCATACCTGCATTAATATAAACTAACATCGATATAAATTATAACTATTTTTATTTATTTTCATATATAAAAAATTGGAAACAACCAAAATGTCCACATCTCCCACACAACGTATACGGGTTTTGAAGCAAAAAAACAAATGAACAACTATATAGTTCATTAAAAAAAATGTCATCCAAAGGAATGTTATTATAATAGAGCTTCGTCCCAAAAACAGCATACAATTATCAGGAAGCTATTATAGTAGCGCAAAGTATCCAAAGGGTTACAAGATGTTTTGTATATATAAAAATTATGTAATATATAAAAATATTTTTTGTTTATATAAAAATTTGTATATAAACAATGCTCTTATAAACGTTATCCTAGTAAGACAAATATCAATCTACCTTGGATATCAAATGCATTAACATAATCAATCCAGTTTTTCCAGGATATTTTCCAACGATATTGGCAGGTGTAATATCGAAAAGAGTAGCACCTAATTCTGTACAAATTGCATTAATTAACATTTTTTTGCCACTTCCATGAGGACCTGCTATTAAAACTGATCTTACAAGGGGTGTTAATTCTCTAAGTGTATTATTGCCTAAAGGAAGGATGCAATATTCGCTGATTAATTGTCTGATGTCACCTAAAAATAAATAACTAAGTAATAATTGTAAGTATTAATATGGATTGTATCCATAATATAATTCGAATACTTTTGCGATCCATTGTATGTTCATTTTTTAGTAAAAAAATATTTACCTAACGTTGGTAAAGTATTTTTATCATTCTGAAGAAGCTCATAATTGGCATAAGATCTTTCGACCTTAAAATCAGCTAATGGAGTTTCTCGATAAAGTTTAATAATACCTTGAGTGAGAAGTTCTTCGAAAAGAGATTCTGTTGTTCTATCTGGTGTCAAATCTTTTTCTTTTTTTTTTTTATTCTTTTTCCCACTACGACGAACCCGTTTTTGCGTTTTCTTACCACGTTTACTTTTAATACCTTTATCTCTGTCCAAAGCTGCTTGAAGAGCTTCTATGTCATCTGTAATTATTATAAAAATTGTTAAATATTGTTTTTAAATATATTAGGGTTGTTTTATTTCCAGTAGAACCTTTTATGTTACGCAAACAACTTCCTTTTTTCTTTTATAAAACATTTTTCGGTTTTGAATAAATCTATTAAAATTTTGACAAATGATAAATTTAATTGTTAAAAAAAGTTTTAATAAATTATTTTATCCTCCTTTAATAAATTGTTTTATTTTTTTGTAAATAAATATTAATAATATATTCTATATTGAATTAATACAGAATTTAGAAAAAGTCAAGTAATTCTTTTTTTAATACAAATGAAATTATTTATTCTTTCATTGTTCCATTATATTTGAATATAACTATGTTTATTAATTCGTACATTGAAAGGTTCTATTATCTAAAAAATTAAAAATTAACAATAAAAAACCTCTCAATGTTTGATCCACTCCAATTCTAATTTCATCTTCAATTTCCCGAATTTTATCAGTTTCAATCATATCCTTATAAGGTTCTTGCATAGGATTCATAGACTCATCTTTGTTCTTCCATACTTTTTGGTACTCTTCTTGTAAATTAATCAATAATGGAAGAAAATTAGAAGGCATCGATTTCAAATAACTCTGCTCTGTTTCATCTTCCGATTTTTCTGGCTCGCTGCTCCTCTTCGTTTTTGACTTCTTTGATTTTTTTGATTCCTTCGAGGACACTCCGGTTGATTTACTTATCGTACTTTCTGTTCCCTTTTACATTAGATTAGTCGTATTAATTATTTAGGATAGGTCATAGCAATGTTAGAATAATTATTGAAATTGCAATAATTATATTTTTCTGTAGTTATGTAGAAATTAATAATAAATTAATTATAGATTGGAATTAAGCCCGATTATTTTTTTTTCTTCTTCTTTCTTTATTTTTAAATTAAATTTAGCTTTCTAATATATTTCAAATGAATAGCAATAATAAGTATGATAATAAATAAAAAATATATATTCTTTTTTCTTAAAGCCGATATATTATATTACTAACTTTCAATAAAATATTATAATAATGGTATATTACTAATTTTTAATAAATAGTAAATAAATAAATAAATTGTGAAAAAAAAATTATTGAATAATTATAAAAATATTTGATTATGTTAATAAAACGTTATATAGTTATTATTAATTTATTTGAATAATAAATAAAATCATAATCGCATATATATATGTATATATAGATATATAAAATATATATACTTATATACCTGCCTACTGAAGATAAATCGGGAACCTCCACTTTCAGCAGATGGTAAATCCGGAATTTTTCCAGTTTGTTGAAAGTAATCATTTATCCAGTTTCGAATTTCACTTCTCATATTCTCTTCCATCACAGCACTCCTTTCTTTGCGAATTTTTTCCGTTGTTTCCTTTATCAATTTTTCATAAATTTCTTGAAACTTTATTTGCTTTTCATGACGATAATGTATAATTTTTTCTGTTTGCCGAATATTTGTCATCTTTACTTGATTAGGTGGAAGCATACCTAAAGAAGTATATGTATATATCTATTTAAGGTGTATATACATACATATATATATATATATATATTTCTTTTTAAATTCTAAATAAATCAAAATTTATAGACTAATATACATGTTAAATCAGAATTTTTAAATTCGTATTCAATGATAATATTTATTAATAAATTCATTTCTATTCATTATTAGATCTTATATCTCTTTTTTTATAATTATTGAAATTATAATTATTACAATAAAAAATATTAATTGAAAACAATTTCTATTTATTTATCATTTAAAGAAAAATGAAAAGAATTATGATAATTTATCATTATCATAAAAATGAAAAGAATTCAAAATAATAACAAATAAATTATTTGTTTCTTGTAATTATTTGCTTAAACTTAGACGGATGGTTTTTTGTGTATCAAATGAATCTAAAAAAAAAAGAATGTTGAACCTATTAATAACATTTCATCTAATCGTCTTTTCCGGATCCAACATCGAGTTCTATAACCTCTCCAAATTTTTTGAATCTTTGTCGCAGCAGCTTCAATATCTTCCTTTTGTATTTCCTCTATTTCTTGTTTAGCTATTGATTTTTCTTTCATTTGTCTTATTTCCTTCATAAACTGGAATCTTACTCGTCCTTGTCTTGCCCTTTCGTGAGCCTAAAATAGTTATATATATATTTATATATATATATATATATATACATATATACATATATACACGTACGTACGTACATACATATGTATATATATTATTTTTATTATTATATTAAATTAGTTATATTTAATTATGTTATTCTATTCTTTGGAAAATAAATAATGTGTGTATGTGTACATATATATATATATATATATATATATATATATATATATATATATATATATATAGAGTATCCTAAAATAAATAAGAAATATTTTAAATAAAAAGGTTTATTGAAAATGTTTTACATATTATAATCACATCAAGCGAATTCTATTATTACAAAACGGAAAAAAGACTACGTGAAACAAATTTGAAAGCGATAGAGCGGGAAATTCAAAATTCTATAAACGAAATTATTGTTTTTACATGAATAACAAAATCGTATGATAAAAATGCCAATCAATAGAATAATACAATTTAATATAATTAATTTAATATAATAAAAATAATATATTATTAATAATATAAAAAGCATGTAATGTTATTATATAAACATTACTAAATGTAATTATATAAATATACTATACAATATAATAATGTGCAATATATATTTATTATAATTAATGGTAAATAAAAATGATATAAAAGTTGATATTAACAATATTTCTGTTCTACCTGAATCAATTTTACAGCTTCTAATTCACTCATTGTTTTAGACACAATAATCTCATCGAGAAAACCTAAATTTCTCAAAGTATTTTCTATGAATTCTCGTCTATCGTCTATTTCTTTTCGACGTTCTCTCGTAAAATATCTCGGTATTCGAATTTCTACATCTTCGGGGGTAACGCCATATTTTATTAATATGTCATCATAATAACTGTGTTCAGAAAGATCAACATTTACTAATTCATGTTTTAATTCTAAAACTCTTCCTATAATTGATTCCAATAATTTTTTAAGTAAAATACGTTTTTGTGGTTGTATTATTTGATCGTAACACTCTTCTAACTTATTACAAACAATAATGTACTTTACATACAATTCCGAGACAATTTGATGTGCCTTCTTTCGATCCTTTTGCGGTTTTGAACTTTGCACAGACGAATCAGTCCGTATTAATTCGTCTAAAGTATTTTGAGTCTCTTTCCAAAGTTCGTTATACGTTGCATTCGACATATTTGTATTTTATTTTTAGGAATGTTTCATTACTTCTAAGTTCAATTAACTAGACTTTTCTAACTAAATGAAAGTTACAACTAATTCTTTGAACGAAAGTATATACATACTGTTTTATTTACCTTAGCGACGTTTGATCGTTAAAAGCATTATAATTCATTCGTCCAGTTGCATCAATCAAATTTCGCGCGCCACGATTGAAGTTAATTATGTCTTATGTTTTAATAATATATTTATTATATTATTGTTTTTTTTTTTGCTTTTTTCTTTTTTTTTTTTTACATAGAAACATTTATTTGTATGTATTATTTCTTTATTATAGATGTGATGTCAATAAGAATATTTGAAATAGATAGAAATTTAGCCAAATCTAACCAATATGGAACATGAAACTATTGTTCATTGAACGAAATAATGAAATATTTGTTTATATTAAAAGATTTACATTTCTTATGTTTTTGTATATTATACAGAGGTTTTTTTATTTTATTGTAACATTATATAACAAGTATAGTTTTGAGATAACGTATTTAGATTTACATTTAATGATATTAAAATTTGTTAAGTTAATATCATATAATGTTATAAAAATTGAGTGTGTTTTGTAGTTTTCGATAATATTATATTATTATTTCTTTGTACAAATTATACAGTGAGACTGAAAACAAATTCTTCTAATTGGGAACATTAATAGAATATAATTAAGATTATATATTTCTGATTGTTATTCATGAATCTTAGTAATTATTTAAATTAAAATTACAAATAAAAGATAAATTTATAATTTATTGTAATTTTAATTCAACACATGTCTTTTCATTGACATTTAAAAGTAATATTGTGCATATATATGTTACAATTAATGATTGTGATTGAAACATATCTTTAATTCAAAAGATTTGTTTCTTTAGTTAAATATTTAAATTAGACATATATAAATATTTAAATTATAAAAATATTTAAATATTAAATTAAAGAATATTTATCATAATATTTACACAAATTCCTCTATAATTAACTCTGAAGAATAATATAATTTTTTCCCAAAGAATAAATTAAGCATCATTTCAATATTCAATATCAGATAAGCGATATTTGAATTTTATTTTCTTAGCACCGTATTAAAGATAAAAATATTATTATGATATTATTTTTATTATTATTTTTTCCAGATATATATAATATTGTTGCCTATTTCAACAATTTTTGAACATTTGTGAACAAATTATTAATAATCATTAATAAAAAACAAGTTATTGTAAAAATATATCTTTAAATTTAAAGATAGAATTGCATACACTTGTAATAAAAAATATCATTGTTATTAAAGTTATTATTTTAAAATATTTTTAAACATACAAAGATTTTTGAAATTTTAATAATAA
This sequence comes from Vespa velutina, assembly GCF_912470025.1. Classification (NCBI taxonomy): domain Eukaryota; kingdom Metazoa; phylum Arthropoda; class Insecta; order Hymenoptera; family Vespidae; genus Vespa; species Vespa velutina. The sequence goes on along the minus strand of NC_062199.1, from coordinate 4,700,895 downwards.
AATGAAATATATATATATATATATATATATATATATATATATATAAATATAAATATAAATATATATATATATATATATATATAAATATAAATATATATATATATATATATATATATATATATATATATATATAAATCTTATATCTAAATAAATTATATATATAAAATTGATATAGATAAAGTAAATTTGAAGTATCAATATAAAGTTATTCATAATTTTAATAATTTCATTCATTCAAGTAAAGTTTGTATTTCTTCTCGATTGTTATTTCTTTACATTTATAATGCATATATATTATATTGTATGTAAAGAATACACGCGCTGGGCAGCAACAGTCCGAATTCGATAGAAGATTTACATTGCGATGCAACTAACTTAACATCGTAACGTACTTCAGAGCGTTCCGGTTGGCCACAGTCGCTCGTTTCAAAACGTCATCTTGGCTGGTAGTTGCTGGCTAAAATAATATTCTTGTAAATATACCGATCACCACCGTTTACGGGTGGTGATGATAACGAGGCATTCGTAGAAATGGCGACGGTATTAGAGCAGTTTGTAAATAATGTGCGGACGCTTTCGAAGCAAGGTACGGTAAAAATGTGTGAGTTTTTCTCTGATAGATGATAACATAACCTCTAAATAATTTGTACTATTTTTTTATTCTACAAATGTATTATTTTTATATTACGATATTATTACTTTATCTTATTTTTAAAATAACCTCTATTACTTGTTTCGTTAATGAAACGATCTTTCATTCATTCAACATTTACTATTATACTTGCTTTGTTGAATCAAATTATGCATCTTTCAAGGATTGAAATTTTTTTGAATTATTGTAAGATCGAATTTATTACTTTTATTAATAACTTTTTGATACAATCGATAAGATTATTTTAATGTAATCGATATATATATATATATATATATATCATACACATACATATACACATATAGATACAATAGATGAAAAGAATAATGGATATATATTCTATTGGTTTCTTAACTATAGGTAACTTCCGAGAATTATATGAGATTATAAATAAGAATATTGACGCACTAATGAAAAATGGACAACACCTAGATAATGTTTTGGAAACGTTGGACTTGCAACAACACTCCCTTGGAATTTTGGCAGTATTGTGCATTAAATTTTCATTGCCTAATCCCAGTAGTACCAATAATCCTGATGCATATAAGCCATTATTTAATCAGGTTCAAGAATTTTTCATAGGGTGCAACAGTAAACAAGTTCAATTTGCACCAGATACATGTAAGCTTATTTTGTTTTACAATCTTTATATTAATTGTATAGTTTTTTTTAAATACAAAATTTTTATTAAAATCGAATATCTTGTAGATGCAGAACTATGTCATTTACTCACTCAAACTCTAGTTGAATTGCAAGTGCCGTTACGTGGTATAGAATTACTGCGTAGAGCTATACGTAAGATCCAATTGTTTGATAGTCAGCTAACTTCGATACATGCTGATCTCTGCCAATTATGCCTTCTGTCTAAGTGTTTTAAACCAGCGCTTGAGTTTCTTGATGTTGATGTTACTGGTATTAGCCAGGAAGGTGCACAGTTTGACTCAAAGTTTTTTTTACTTTATTATTATTATGGTGGTATGATATATACAGCACTAAAAAATTATGATCGTGCATTATATTTCTTTGAAGTGTGTGTAACGACTCCTGCTATGGCTGTCAGTCATATTATGTTAGAGGCCTATAAGAAATATATTCTGGTCTCTTTAATATTACATGGAAAGATCTTAAATTTACCTAGGTACACGAGTCAGGTAGTAAATAGGTACATAAAACCATTAAGTCTACCATATCAAGAATTAGCAACAGCTTACTTGACAAATAATTGTGAAGAAGTGCTGACCGTTATTAGAAAATACCAAGAACTTTTTGTAAGAGAGCACAATTCGGGATTAGTTAAGCAAGTGCTCAGCTATTTGTACAAAAAAAATATACAGAGGCTGACGAAAACTTTCTTGACACTTAGTTTAAGCGATGTTGCAAGCAGAGTTCAACTGGCTGGCCCTTCGGAAGCAGAGAAATATATTTTAAATATGGTAAACTCTATTTTACTGACAATTTTTTCATATTTAATATATATTTAACAAATTCTTTTTGATTGTAGATAGAAGATGGAGAAATTTTTGCGACTATAAATCAGAAGGATGGTATGGTAGTATTTCACGATGATCCCGAAAAATATAATTCACCACAAATGTTAGCTAAACTTCAGAAAGAAATGCAAACGTGTGCAGAATTAGATAAGCGAGTGCTCGAGATGGAAGAGGAAGTTGTTCTTACGCCACAATATGTTCGAAAAACTTGTGGTCAAAACGATCAAGACGATCAAACAGTTGGACCCACAAATGTCACAAATGGTCAAGCTCAGTTAAAACATAACACCTACTCTATGTAACATACATACGTCGTTGTGCATTATCTTTATTAAAAAAGAAGGAAATTAACAAAAAAGTCTTGTTAAAGGTCAAGCACAAGTACATTTTGAAGCCTGTTTTGGGTGAAATATATAAATCTGTCAAAATTTGGCTAAAATAATCTATTTTGTACAAAGATTACAAGACTACGATTAACAACTAGTAAAATTCTAAACAATAAGAAATTAAGGCTGAAACTAATCGCAGTTTATCGATTCTAGAATTTTTCTTAACAGTTGTATTGACGCTCATATTTGTAAAATCACAATTTAAAAACAACATATAGTAAAAACACAAACGCAAGATAATAAAAAAAAAAGTGTAGTACGTATCTGTATAAAGTTACCAATATGCTTTATCTCATAATTATTATTGAGTTTGTTTCAATTTGCATATAAAATACATCATGAGATAATTAACATCTGAAGCAGGCTTTATGAATAAAATTACGTAGATGATTAAAATATTGTGGTAGTTATCCACGAGAGGTCGTATTGTTTTGAAAAATAAGGATACACGCTGTTTCATACATGAGCATTTTTAACACTAAAAGTAAACTTAATAAATTATTGAAATAGTACAGCTTTCTAAATGTATAAGTATGTGTTACAAAATTAGTACTTAGTAGTATGATCTTAGTTATTATTTCTTTTTGGGCGATTTACAAATTTATTTATATTTCTTTTATTACATTTATATATTAGACAAATTCAAAGTTTCAGGTAAGTAATATATTTTTTTTACAGTGAAAAATGAAAGTGAGTCTTTTTATATTAGATGTTTCAAATATAAAATTACCAAAGCATGTAATATCTTTAATAACATGATAACAGTAAACTATTATGCAAATAATTTTGTGCTTAATAATAGAAATGTAAACTTAAGATTTTTAATTGATTCTTGTGTTAATCTATTTTGAACTGTAAGTAGAAATAAATTTGTTCTTCGTTTCTCTTTTTCTTTTGGTCCATCCTTATAATAAAATACAACAGTTGTAGCTGATAATCCAAAAAAATAAACTCTATTTACAAGCATTTGTTTAGAATAATAATAATAGTATATTAATATTTTAAGATAACAAATCTTGAATTTTTGTTAAAACCATTTGAACCATTTCATGTGATTCGATTGTTCCGTCAAGGAATATTAGTTCTGTAGATGCCTGATCATTTTGTTTAATTACTGATAGATATTTTAAATATTCTGGCCAAACAAATGCATCAAAATATCCTGGAACATCAGCAGGAGAATACGTTCTTATGCTCCTACGTTTCCAACACTCTTCTTTGTTCAATGTAAGGAAATATTTAAGTTCGCATAAATTTGAAATTGGTTTAAACCCAAATAATAAGAAACCTTCTAATATTAATACTCGTCTTAACTCTTTATCAGATTTATCAGATCTTTTTGGCTTAGACTCTATCAATTTTAAAATGTCCGAATACATTTTGTTCATATCCAAGCTTGATAAAATTTCCCAATTAATATGATTTAATGCTGGAATTTTAACGTGCCTTGGATCATCTGGAGATAAAAAATAACTATCTTGATGTATTACAATAGAATCATCAAACTTTTTATGTAATTCTTTAGCTAAGGTACTTTTTCCGCTGCATGTTACTCCTGAGATGCCAACTATTAACCAGTTTTTTCTATTCATCGCTGATTTTTAAAATATCAACTTTACGATATACTGTAATGTCAAATTATGATTATATCTAACTATTATATAATTTTATTATACGATAATTCGCAAGTATTTCTTGACACAAATTTTTCCCAAGAATCACATATGTATAGAATAATAAATATAATATTAAATATGATTGTGTTAATTATTTGTGCATATTATTATGTAATACATTGTAATTGTACAAGATTATTATATTTAATAATTAATTATTAATACCATTATTTTTTTCATTTGTTCTTAGAAATATATGATCGTATATGGTATAACGTAAAAATGATTAAACCGCCAACAAAACATAAACCAGAAATTGCAGGTATTAACAAAGCCAGATGCTGGGGATAAAAGAAAGATTGTAATCTATCATCATCAATGAAAGGCAAACCGATTATCCACAGAGTATAATACAAAAAAATGATCGAAGTAAATATTAATATTTGTTTTCCCTTATCATGATCACTAACGGACATTGTAAACTTAGTTTGTTACTTATTCCATCTTGATTGACTTAAATTTAATCAAAAAAATAATATCCTTCATATATAATAATTTTACAATGCATGAAAGTCTTATCAATTTAAATATTTATATGTAAGTGTATGAAAGCTAAAATTTACAAAATTATCACTGACAAGAATATTTTACAAATATTCACCTGTTATCTATACTATTCTATTTTTCTAACTTATAAATAAAACTTATTAAAATTAACTTACACACAATTGCAATATTTTGCAAAAGTTTATTAGAAATTATAGAAATATAAGCATAATTGTAATTCTGAGATCTTTTTATCTTTCTTATTATTCTTCTTTTGCAAAATTACATCTATGTATTTTTGAATGCTGTAAAAGAAAATGCAAAAAACTAATTACAAATTTTTACACCCAAACATTAGTAATTAAAGAAAATTTTATTATCTACCGTTATCGATTGATATCAACTTAAATTTTAACCTTCGTGTATACATATCATGACATAATAACTGATATTTTATATGTCATTCGATTTACGTATATTTTTCTTGTACATACGTATGACCTTGGTCAAAAAATACAAAATAAATTCTAGAATGAATTGTTAATTAATAATTTATTTAATGCACACTATTTCATTTTCTCGTTGTTTATGACGTGTAATACTTCGTGTGTAATATATACTGTGCGTATTATGTAACTTGAGACATGTGCGTGACATTTCTGTAAACTTTGTGACGTAGATCTTTAATCTATATATATTTGTTATTATTATTAATTAGTAATAAATTAGTAAAAAATAACTAAAACATGTCCAATTCGCTTGTTCGTAAGAGTCTTGAACTCTTCGAATACGATGATTTGAAAAAAGGTAAAATTCAATGAAATTTATAGGTTATATAAAGCACGTGTAATTAAATGTGATTGTTTATTTATAGAAAAAAAGAAGAAGAAACATAATAGTTATAAAGGAACTTTAGAATTAATTCCTGCTAAGCATAGAATTATTTCTTTCAAGCAAAAGACAAGTATATATTTATTATTTTTATTAACTTATATTTTGCATATTATAACAGAAGAATGTTTCATTAAATATTAAATATGTTTTTGTAGATATCAATAATATTTTGGGTCGATCCAATAAAGTTACTGTATATGAAGCTAAAAAACGATTAGAGTCGAAGAAGGATTTAATGGAAGAAAATATACAGAATCTTTTATTATTGAGTAGTAATTGTTTGGATCAACATACAGTTGACAAGGTATGGAATATAAGAAGCATTGAAATTGTATAGAAATGTGTTTAGATATATTACTATTTTATATACTTTAGGTTTTAAAACGAGCTGTTAAGAAACAATATATTCCAAAAGAGAAAAAGAAGCCAAAACAAGAAAGTACTGCATTTTCGGAGGAAGATTTTAAGAAATTTGAACAAGAATATGTAGACGAATAAGGTATAATAATATCTTTTGTATATTAATATGTAAAGAAAAATTAATAATTGTTCACGTTATTTGTTGTAAATAATTTACAACAAAGGAAAGAAAGCTGAAATTATAATAAATTTAAGATTATTTATACGTGATTTCTATTTTATATTGTGGAACGATAAATTTCCATTTTAGAAAGTATAAAAGATTAAATAACATTTTTTTTTTTTCATTTAGGTTATCGTGAATTTGTAATTTCACGACATAATAATATTTATTTAGATGAAAATTGTGATAGATATTATAGTTTCTCTTACTATCTATTGAAAATAATTTTAATTTATCGTTCGAGTTGTCAATAATATTTCTTTATTTATCATATGAATTGTTAGTAGTATGTTTAAATTATCTTACGAATTATCGATAATATATTTGAATTATCTTACGAGTTGTCGATGATTTATTTGAACTGACTTTAATTTGTTTTAAGATTTTCATAAGTTTTCTCTATCATTATTTGAAAGTTTTGGAATACATAAATATTCTTATTTATTTAAAATTGAGATACGAGTCCTTTGTAATTGAAAATGAATCAGTATTCATCTGGTGCAAGAGATATTAGAAAAATTAGTAGTTTATATATATTCTAGAACTATGAGATGTATAGGTTGTCTAAGCTCATGTTCCAGAAGATTTTTTTGGGGATAAATATTGAGATAGATTTAAAACTCAAAGAATCACTGATTGCCAGTGTATTGATATTAAATGTGTGATAAATTTTTTTTAAACTAAACTTAAAAAAGAATGTAGAAAAGCAACACTATGAGAAATAAAACGGACGTCATTTAAGAGAAATATTAAGGAAGAATGTTGTGTAAAATTGATATCTAAATATTGGCAAATAGTTTATAACTTTTTAAGCGAGTATTTAATTTAGGCATTAATGTAGAATATCATAATAAAAAATAGCCCAAGAATTCCCAAAATCTTAGAGAAATGTGAAATTTTTGCCACCTATGTAAATATTTGAAATAAAATATCAATACGTAATGTTATATGTGATCAGTGTTAAACAGATTAATATAAAAACAATCTTTAGTAATTTAAATAGATAGTTAATATTTATAATAAACCTAGACTATTAATTATTTATACTGATCACTTATATTTTATACTGATATTTTATAATTAGTATATATATACTGATTAAATATTTATATGTAATCAGTATATATATACTAATCATAAAATATCAGTATTTATATGACAAAAATATATAAAACAATGAAATAATTTTTAATCGAATCGATAATATGTATCGAGTCTTAATTCTTTTTCATACGATAAACTTAAAAAATGTTTATCGGACTATATTTAATATTGTAAAATCGGTTACGTCTTAATGTATCAAAATTATTGGTCTTCGAATTCGTCAAAATATATGACTGGCTTGCTTGATCCATAAATAATATATTTTTATAGCATGGACTATAAATTTCATTGCCGTATGAACCTGTTAATCAGTTGTTAATATGCTGATTATTTCATGAACGACGCATAGTAGAAATTGTTTTAGTAAATATAATTTTAATGATTGTTTAGTATATAAATATGCAAAAAAAAAAGAAACAAATAAGTATCTGATCTATATAATCAAGGAAGATCATCAATGAAAAAAAAAATGTTTACATAAATTATAATTTACTAAGAGCTAATGCAAATGTTTTTTTGCAATATCAACAAATAACTTGTATATGTACTTATATCACATTTTGCTTTTAATTTTCCCTTCCTCCTGAAGGAATAGTTAATGTTCTACTATTCTATATTTTATATTCAGTTATTTTATATAAGAGAAAAGAATTAACTTTTTATTGCTTCTGTAAATCATATCCTTGCGTGCACTTCAGATCTAACAAGAAAGAATTTGCTGAGACATGTGTTGATCGCACGAGCAAAGTTCATATATTTCATATTCAATAGTTTTAATATTTTTAATGTTTTAAAATCCTTCCTGTAATTATGCCTATTCCATTGAGGGAAAAAAAATTATAAATAAAAAATAAAACATTAAAAATATTAAATCTTTATTATTATTAACATTCTATAGATTCACCTATTTTACAATCCGGATTGGTTTGCAAATTTATTTGAGTATTTTACATATGATTTTTCAATTAAAAAAATGTTTAAAAATCATAATAAATTTATTTAAATATATATAAATTTTGTATAAATTTTCAAAATTTATCGTATAATATAGCTAGGGTATAACGAATCACATAATGATGAATATCTATTTTTTTCCAACTAAAGATTTGAATACTACCGTTAAAATGATTGAATGTTTAATGATTGATTTTTTTCATTAAACATAGACAATTGTAATTCGTGCAATTACTAACCGTTTAGGGGAGGAGTTAAAAGTTGCATATCTAATTGCATTCCATAAAGTTATATGACTAAATACATATAAGATCGATTTTACTTTTGTTTCATGAAGTTTATTATATCTGATACTTTAAAGAAAAAAAGTAAATTATATTCATTCTTTATAAATAATTATAATAAAATTAATGAATTTTACCTTAATATTGCATATTCACCATTTCCTATTATTGAGTATAGTCGGGAACCGAGAATATTCTGATCATATTGTGAGTACTCGAAAGAAAAATGATAAATAGTACGATACTGATAATGAGTATGAAGTAACAAGGTGAGTAAGAATATAAAATATATTAAAGTTACGCTTTATACTCTTTATCTTTCTTTTTGTATTTTCTAATTCTTAATAAAGCAAATTTTTATAATATTGTAATGTAATTTCTTTAAAAAATATTCTATATCACATAGAACAATACAAGTAATAATTATAATAGCATTTATTGTTGTTATTGAAATCATGATCAATTTTATTTGGAGAAAAAAAAATACTTTTTATATTTTATTTCATAATAAACAGATACTTTATGATTATAATAATAATTAAGAGATTTACGTATGTCATGTTGGCACAATACAGCGAGTTCTATAAAAAACTATTTTGTATTTTAACAGGAAATGAATAAAAAAGTTATCAATTAAATTTATAAAAATATGTGGTGTATTCAAATTTTAATATCTAATAATAATAATAACAACATAACAATGATAATAACGACATAACAATAATAATAACAAGACTGTTATTATACATAAGAAATACATGTGTATATTGATACTTTACATAAATTAAATTTTTCTATTGATAAGATTATATTTATTATTTTTTATTATTTTATTATTTTTCTTATTTTAATCTAAGACCTTTAAGTTTTATTGCGAATATTTTATTTAACTGTTTAATTAATTAAAATATTAAACTTTAATCATATCACATAACTCTTTTCATAAAGGTTAAACAGAAATGAAACGCATTAAATAATTAACAGATAATTATTTTATTATATATATAATAGAATTTTTTATCTTGTTTGAGTTATATTAATTATAGAATTATTGTATTCATATTCATAGACTATCATATATGAGTAAAGCTGTGATACCATTCAATTATATAAAGTTTAAATTTCATTTTATTAATTACAAGGATTTTTAAAATGAATATTACAATATCAATAATTATTTTTATTTCAAATATAAAAAATAAATAGTATTTATCTGAAATATCCTGTTTTTAATATATACTTGTTATAATTAAATCCAGAAAATGTTATCTCTAAGTATTGCGAGCTTTATTGACACTCGAAAAATTGATTTGGAATAAATATTTGTTATTTCTTAGAAAATCAAAACAATTCAAATTAATTTTTTATTTGTTTATTTTTCTTTTCTAATCAAATATCTTTGTTTTCTTTCCAATTCTTACCAAAATTAAATTGGTGTTATGTTAAATACATAAAAAAGACATAATAATAATAATTTTTTACTTAACTTCATTGAATGTAACAAAAATTTAAATTTTTTTTTTTTTTTTTTTTTTTTTTTTTTTTTTTTTTTTTTTTATAGTAAATTATCTTTGTAGTTATACTTTTATAACTTAAATAAATTCAAAATAAAATGGGACAATGAAACAATAGTACTTTTTTTCTTAACTTATTAGAATATAATAAAAATGTAATATAATCTTTTTTTTTTTTTTTTTTGAAGCAACGACCAATTGTTTTTCCATTGTTTCTAATTAAATGTATAATTATGTTATAATTAATAATATTTTTTTGTTTACTTAGGTTGGAAATACATTTAATATTACTAGCACTCCTATCAGTCCAAAACTATTTTTTAGTTTTGTTATTATAACACAAAGAAATTTTCTGATCAAATAATTAATACATTCGAATTACTCATTACCATTTCATTCATATGTATTATATATATAATATATATCATAAAAAAAAAAAAATATATATATATATATATCTCGTTCTGAAACATACATTCTTGTTATGAATTTATAACATCAGAAATTTTAATTTATACAGTAATCAGATCTATCTTAATATTTTTACATACAAATTGATTTTATTTTCAACGGAAATAAAAGAAATTGTTTTATATTTTTACAAACATAATTATCGATAAAAATCATGGGCGAGCGAAGAAAAACAAAATAATTACACTACCTCTATTTATTTGTTATTTTCTCTTATATATCATTTTTTTTCTAACCTTCAATTTTTTCTCTTACTATATATATCTTTTCTACCTCTTCTAGTGATGGTAGAAAGCATGAGTTTCTTTATCTTATGAAATCTAATATGATGGAACTAATTTATTGTCATCTGTTAAGTTTTTCAAAAACATATATTAACACTTTGCCATCCGCATGTCTCGTAAAAATTTATTCGCTTGGCGCCAGCAGCGCTAATTCGGATTATTTGGTTTGTCGCCGGCCATTCTTGACATTATCGGGAGATTATAAATTGTTAAGTTTTACTAATCTCATCGTTAGTTCTCAACCCTGTTCCCCTACTTTCATGAAATTTCGAAAATATACATACGTAAATAAATACAAAATTTGTTTGTTATATATATTTGTTTATTTGCATTTTCTTTGGTACTTAGTATTTCTCTTTCGTATGGTATGCAGCAAAACAGTCTCCAAGATGTAACGCAACTCCACAAGACTTGCACATTAAGTTTGTTATTTTCCTTTTTTTGTTTTTGGAACATACGTGGCAGTTTCTTCGTTTTCGTTTATTCGTTTCGCAAATAAGTACTAGTTGATGTTGCTTTATGTGACCGGAAAGTCTGTCAACCGGATCATGATGAGACTTACGCGTTGTAATGGCAACCTCCAAGTTTTGCTCAGAAGCAGGTACATGGTATTTTATCCACGAATCAGACACTTTCAATAAAAAGTCGTGAAATCGGAGACTTTTGTGTTCTGTATTGAAATATTGATATGTACGGAATGCATTAAATAATGCGCAATTAAAGAGATACATGCAAACCTTTTTTGACCATTTTATAGTTTTTCTGTATATAGGGTAATAACTCAAATATTGGTCTGGCCAATCCACTCTTTTCATGTATTTGTTGTAGTCTAAAACACTTTCAGGTTTTTTTATTGTGTAATTGGTTTTTCTACATTTTGTTTGAGTGTTAGTCAAAGTGGCATTATGTATTGTAGAGATCATTCGTATCGTTTTAGTTTTCGAAGTTCTCCATACCAGTGCGAGTACTTCACCTTTCCGTTGATGACAAGCTTCAAATACATTGACATTTACGCGCTTTAATTTTTCCGGAAATCCTCTATTTTGTCGTATCGTTCCACAAACTCGAATTTTCTTTTCAAGTAAATTCCCTGCAAGTTCTACACTGTTATAATAAGTATCCATGTAGAGGTGATGCCACTTTCCATAAGAAGGTGCCAATAGTTCCATCACTGTTTTAGCTAAAGGCTGTCCAACGCCGGAGTATATCTTGAATGAGGAAATGTATCCCGTAATCGAATCGCACAGCATCCGAATGAGTATGCCATATTTCGTAATTTTCGACGGATTGTAAACTTTAAAATTTAATCGTCCACGCCACGGTATTATTCCTTCATCAATTGAGATGTTTTGACTTGGATTAAAATTTTCTTTAAATTTTTTGGAAAAATAATTAATTATGAATTGCACTTTGAAAAGCCGATCGGCATTATCCGGTTTTTTGTTGTTGTCGGAAAAATGTAAAAATGATAATATTTGTTTGAATCGGTTGCGGGACATCGTTTTGCGAAATATCGGTGTGTCTATCAACGGATTCGTTGACCAATAATCATCGATTCTTGCTTTTTTTACAATACCCATAAGTATAACAAGCCCAAACCATTTTCTAAGTTCGAGTGCCGTAACGTCCACAAATTTGGGATTTTTTTTATCCAGTTTCCTTTTATTGCAATTTTGACTGTAATACTTGTTGGTTTCATTGCTAATATATTCAAATAGATCGTTCCCAATATATAATTCTACGATATCCTCGACGCTCTGTGTATCTTTGGGAAATATGTTTGGACCCGGAGATCCTTCAAACTTATTATTGGTCCTCGGTAAATCAAAGTCTGACCACTGTGCACTGTCTTCTTTGTCTGATTCATCCGAATCAGTTGGCAACTGTAGCGTTCGTCGAATTTTTCTTGTAGGTATTTCACTATCTTCCGACGATTCTGCTTCACTTTCATTTTTTTGATATCCATCGTCTTCTTCCCAATCGGCAAAGTCGTCCGGAACGTCAGACAAGACGTCCGCGCATTCATCGTAAATAATCGTATCATCTCTTTCGTCTGCCATGATAAAACACAAGTATTTATAAAAACAAAAAACTTGTTGACGTATGTAACTTATTGTTACTTAAACAAAACACCAACAGAATGCAAAAGATACTAAAGTGCTATCGCCGGCCACTAAGCGATACTATGCAACACCACTGTGATGTCGCCGGCCGTTGGCCGCTATTTTGCGCACGACACCACTATGGTGTCGCCAGCCGTTGGCCGCTATTTTGCGCACGACACAACTATGGTGTCACCGGCCGTTGACCGTTATTTTGCGCATGACACCACTGTGGTGTCGCCGGCCGTTGGCCGCTATTTTACTCACGACACCACTGTGGTATCGCTGAACGGCATAACGAGAAATACATCATACACAAATTCGTAAATCGTCCAACTGATCTAACCTCAATTCATCTGTTTTGTAGCAGAGCATTAAAGGTGCCAGGAAGAATAAACATACAGTCACCAGAGGATGTACCAATGCAGATTGACCAATCACACAACGATTTGCCGACTAATGATTGCGCTCAGCGAATATCGATGACGTAGGCTAATCATTGAAGCATTTTCACCGGCCATCTTTACAATACCGCCATTTCTTGAATCTTCTATCGATGATTAATTTTTATACTTTTTTATTTAATTCATTTTTATACATGTTTTTAATTCTTTTTATTTATTTATTTTTTAATTATTTGTAATTTATATGATATAATTATTTTCATAGATAATGATATGAACAGGCGTTAAATATTCTACTTAAAAATAATTGTTAAAATTTATCACAAATTACATCTTATGGTAGTTGGTTACTTGGAACGTTTATTTTTCTCCACATTTTCTCCAATTTTATTAATCTTTATGTTTGAAAAGAATATTTTTTTTTTAATACAAATAATTGATCTTGTTTCTAAGAATGTGATACAATTTAATGAAAACTAGTCTCAGTTCTGTTTATTTTTTGACAAAGTATAAAGAAGCCTCCTAATATCTCTCAAAGAATAAAGAATTTTTAATTCAATCATTTGTTATATAGATATTACTTTTTTTTTTTTTAGATCTTAACATAATCTCAGTTTGTCTTCTTTCAATTGGTTCAATTTGTATTGGCTTATTTGTTTTAATAATTAATCTTCTCATAATTATTGCAAATTATTGACTTTATTTCAAACATAGCAAGTTTATAATCTAGAGAATTGAAATCAATTATAAATGTATGTATAAACTTTTGGAATGTATTCGCTCGTGTATAATATTTAGTTCTATTTCTGAATGTTAAATAATTGTAAGGTACAATGATCTTATCATCAGGTAGGAACTTCTTTGAATTAAATTTAAGTAATTTAATTCAATATTTTTTCATTACAATGAAATTTATAAAACAGAAGAATGGTATTAAATTTATTTTTGATATTATCAGATCATCTTTTGTTTGATAATTTATAAAAAAATATTAACTTTAAATAAATACTGTTTTTAATTATAAAAATATAATTAAAGAATATAATTAATTATAAAAGGTTATAATTTTATATGCAGAGATATTTTGCATATTTTTCGTTACTTTTTGTATATTGGGTTATTGGAATTGTAGGAAAGAGACGCATATAATGCTATAAGAAGATGAAACAGGAAAATTACTTAGGCCACATTTATTAACATTTTATCGACCGCTAGCCTATTAATCGGCTTTTCGATGGCCAATGCTTATCGACCGATAGCCTATTAATCGGCTTTTAATTATCGACGGGTTTTGTCCAGTGGGATTTACTGTTTTGTTACTAACCTCTCTATATTCTTACAAATTATAATATTTTTATTTTTTACCACTTACAATGGATAAAGATCGTCCAGATGAAGAATTTTGCTTAGATACTTTGTCAGACCATAGTTGTTATTCAAAAAGTGACAGTGATAGTGATAGCAGTGATTCTTCTATAAACATTCGGATGCTGCGCGAATTATTGTCACTGCAATCTAGCGATTCAGAAAATGATAATGATGACATCACTGAAGTAAATATCGATACATGGTCAACAAATGACAAATCAATTATTTTGGAACCTTTCGAAGGTAGCCCAGGTATAAAAATTCTACCAAAATATGAAGAAAGTGTAATGGACATTGTACAGTTATTTATTGGAGATGACTTTTTGGAATATTTGGTTAAAGAATCGAATAGATATCATTATCAAATAATCAATAAATATAAAAATATCTCAAGGACGAAGAAATGGATGGATATTACGTTGTCAGAAATGAAAAAATTTTTAGGTCTAATTGTTCTAATGGGACAAGTAAAAAAAGACAGACTTCACGATTACTGGTCAACTGATCCAAGCATCGAAACTCCTTTTTTTTCGAAAGTAATGAGCAGAACCAGATTTATGCAGATACTGCAGAGCTGGCATTTTTGTAACAATGAAGATATACCCACAAGTTCAAACAGACTTATAAAAGTTCAGCCAGTTATAAATTATTTAAAGAATAGATTTATTGATGTATATAAACCTTGTCAACAATTATCATTAAATGAATATATTATTCCGTGGCGGGGAAGACTGTCATTCAGAATCAACAATCCCGCGAAAATTGTAAAGTACGGTATACTTATGAGAGCAGTCTGTGAAGCTCACACGGGATACGTTTGTAATTTTGAAGTGTATGCTTGCCAAGGAATGAAATTGGAAAACACTATTTTAGAAGTTATTGATCCTTATAAAAATATTTGGCATCACATTTATCAGGACAATTATTGTAACAGTGTCGATATGGCTGAAGTTCTCTTACAAAATAAAGTACGGGTATGTGGAATTATTCGGAAAAATAGTAGTCTTCCTCAATGTCTTCAAAAAATAACCTTTTCAAATGGTCAAGCTACATTTCGTAGAAAACACGATATTCTATTACAAATATGGAATAATGGTAAACGAAATGTAAACATGATATCGACGATACATTCGGCGCGAATAATGGAATCCGGAAGTGTAAATAGAAGGTCAATTCAACAGCCTGAGTCGATAATTGATTACAACAAGTATATGAAGGGGGTAGATCGTGCAGATCAATATCTGTCTTACTATTCTATTTTTAGAAAAACGAAGAAGTGGACCAAACGAGTAGTACTGTTTTTGATTAATTGTGCGCTTTTTAATGCATTTAAAACGTACACAATATTGAACGGAAAGAAGTTGACATATAAGAAATTCTTACACAAGGCGGCAATTGCATGGATATCCGATTTATCATCAACAGATTCTGAAAGTGACGAAACAGCAGACTCAACTAACAAATCAAATACTTCAGAGCCTACGAGAAGAGCACCAAGATCAGATCCTCCAGAAAGATTATCATGCATAAAGAAGCATAAACTTATAAGAATAGTGACAAGTGGTAAAAGCAAAATACCTCAAAAACAATGTAGAGTATGTGCATCGAAAAAGATAAGAAGTAGAACATGTTTCGTATGTAAATTTTGTAATATTCCATTACATAAGGGTAACTGTTACGAGCGATATCACACTTTAAAAAATTATTAAAAATTGAATTACTATTACCTTGAATATATTCTATATATATTAGTTTATAAGGTCTTTTATTATATAAAATAAATGCAAAATAAAGTATAAATATCAATAAAATTACATTCCTTTGAAACAAAAGCAATAAGTACAACACAATGAATAGCGAAAATTTAGACAATACTGGGAACAAATGCGCGTGCGACTAAGCCGATTCTTACTTGAGTGGCAACCTCAATCACGACCGGTTGATAAAGTGTTAAGAGTTAACTAAGCAAACTTATATAGCCATGTTTATACAGAATTGCAATTTTTTCAAGATAAACTTAAAAAAAAAAAAAATCCTTACAATATAATTAAACAGGTACATATATAAAAAAGAGGTAATCAGTTGTAAGTGATATTCTCTAACCATCACCTATGACCATCTACTGATTAGATTTCTTCCCTTATATATAATGATATATTATTCTAGTGTTTACCTAACATCTTCAGTCCTGTTTATGGTTTTTCATAGTTCCGATCGCTAGGAGTATCTGTGACTTTCTCCTTTTTTTATTTTAATACTATCTCTTCCCAGTTACGTGCTTGATATCGATATCACAACTCCACTCTATGGCGTCATTGCACATTAGTTTCCTCATTAGCCTGACATAGGACATGTTGAACCCCACTTTCAGTAAGATTATTTCATTGTAGGGAATCCAGCTGTTTAATTCACCGACGATGAAGCTTTTCAGTTTTATCTTGAAAGCTTACTGCTGGAAATAGTTAGTTACCATTTCATATTCTTTTTTCTTCAATTAACGGGTTGTCTCTAAGGCGGCGTAGCGGTTCTCAATTGGAGATGTAATGTCGACCTTCTTTAATCTCTCGCTGAATGAAAACGAGATCATATTATCTTTTGCAAATTCTAATAACGTTTAATTAATTTTTATTGTTTGTTTAAGAGGATTAAAGGCCTTTATTAACACGTTCACCCCGGAGAGAGTATCCGTAATCTTGATGCTTTTCTCCTGCTTCTAATTATAGATTCATCAGAATCACTTATTTCCAGATCCATATTTCTATTTTTTAAAAGGGCAAATATTAAAAAAACATTCTAAATAACTTTCTAGTTATACTTATTGTCAGAAATCTGTGGTCAGGATGAAAAAACAGCACGAGTTACACAACTTGCACAATAAGATCTCACTGTACTACAGAGCAAACAAACAACGCGTATGCAGGGCTGAACAGACAATAATTACGACTGCCGCCTCATAGCAAAACAAATAAAAATCGGCCCCGGCGTGAACGTGTTAATCAATTTAGGGCGGCATTGTACTGTTTTATAACAGTGACTAGATTAGATTTGCAATGATGAGATCACGTGCGATAGTATCTCATTGACCGCATTACATTTCCGGCATTTCTTGTTATTATTTTCAAGCGTCAAGTCTCATTCAGCAGCAGATTCAGTTAAGATAGGTGCGGTGAATGAAATACTGGTCTGTGAATCAGCAAAAGCTCCCATTTCGAACAAGGTGATTCAGTAGAGTTGCTGCTAACGTGACCTCGTATATCTTTCTCTGGTCCGATTTAGCAAATAATTGATTACGATAATATCCGCGGATCGTGTTTCGGAGAGAAGCCTGGATTGGGGGTTTGTTGTTGAGGCTTTGGTGACGTTGACTAGTGGACATTCATCCTACAAGATAATTTTTTAGTCACATTACTTAAGCGGGGCTATTTGTTAATGATTTCTGTGGACTCGTTCGGAAGTTCCACCTTCATGCTACCTTGCAACATCTATTACACTTATATTATAATTTACCTTTCATATTATAATTACACTTTTGAGGAGTATGATAATTAAAAGTGGGCTTAGACTGTTGGATAGCCGTGAGAGTTATGAGATAATCTGTCAGGACATTGATTGATAGCATATTTATTCTTCTCATTTAGTGATTGAGACATATTTTCGCTTTTGCCGAAGATCGAGCCATATTTTAACGGCTGCTTTGATCCTCTTGTCCAATATCATTAATGACTTCCTTCAGACTATTTCATTTTTCAGGTGGAATGAGATGCATGATAGAATAAATGTACAAATCGCATCACATTTTTGCCCACATGGTACAAATAATCGACTTGGTTTATATTGTTGTTCATTATATCTAGTCCTTCTATCGCCGATTACGTTACGTGGAACTCAATAGATGCTCTGAAACGGCTATATGGCTAATAGCTGCTCTATTAGTAATTTCGATGATCTTTAAATATTAAAGGTTATTAGGAGAGCTACGTAGTTGCGTTTATTAATGTGAAGTAAATTTCCGTATATCGAATATAAGACCTACTTTGTGTTGAATACAAGTTGGCTACTTCTTCTGTGGGGTCGAAGAACCACTGAAGCCTTTCATCCGTAGATTCACGTGGTCTGTTACGTACCTGTAACGCATTTGGGTAGGTTATAAATCACAGTACGGGCTTCATGGATAGGTTAAATATAAATTCTAAGTGGGTAGTCTTACGTTATTCATTATGGCATTAATTTTAATAATCTGTCTGATTCATTGGACAAATCCAGTAATGTTATCGCGCATTTTTTTCCTCTCCTGACGTACATTTGCGATCATCAACTGGAGCATAATGTTTTGTTCACTGTATCCATCGTCATTCATGAAACCATTTTCTGACGTAATTTACTTGAAGGCTCATTTATTCATTGATCACTATCCATGATCGATATTTAAGTATCGATTATATTCGAAAATTCGATTATATTTGATTCTTTCGAAATTATTTTTATACATAGTTTCTTTATTGCAATAAATATCATGAGAGAACGAAGAAGGAGAAAACAGATACATCATATCTATTTATTTCTATTATTTTATCATATTTTTTTTCTCACTTTTAACTTCTCTTTTTCTTGTATGATGCCATTTCTCTTCCATCTTTGCTAATAATTGTAGTAGCAATAAGTAGCATGTGTTCCTTATCTCACGGAATTTAACATTAACACGGAGTTAATTTATTGTCACCTGTCAAGTTTTTCGAAAACACCTGCTAAAACAAAAAGGAAAGGTATATACATTATATATAAATTCGCATGTCATCGAATTAATGTAACGTTTTTTTTAATCTATTCTTTCTTGAAGAGGAGCATTAATGGTGCCAGGAATGTAGATATGACCAAAGGGTGCACAATGATTTGCCGACCAATCACGCAATGATTTATCGACCAATCACACAACGATTTGCCGACCAATCACACAACGATTTACCGACCAATGAGTGTGCCCAGTAGAGCCTATCGACATAAACTGATCAATCACGTGTCGGTAAAGCGTTTTTACTGGCCATCTTTACAATACCGCCTTTTTTAAAATCTTCTATCGATCAATATTTATACCTTTTTATTTAATTAATTCATTTTTATATACATTTCTAGTTCTTTTTATTCACTTATTTTTATTTTCTTAGTTACAAGACAAAGTCTACCGTATGAAATTAAAACTAGAGTCGAAATCTGTATTTCTATTTTTTATTATAATCATATATGTATGTTATCTATTTTTGTTCTTTTTTCTCTCATCTACACTGATTACACGATGTGAAGAAATAATTATATTTTATAACGCGAATTAGCTGACAAATTAAGATCGATCAAGAGATTTTAATGGAAAACAAGTTTGATGATCAAAAAATCTATTTTCTTCATCCTTTTTATTAATGTTTAAAATCTGGATTTCATTATTATATATAATAAATAATTCTCAATCTCTCCAATTTCCTACTTTGATAATTTAGAAAAGTCTTGAACTTTGTTCCCAAAATCGTTGGTCTGGAATTTCTTGGAAATATTCTCTTATAATGTGCGATTGTCATTATTATTTTATATTTTGAGTTCTAACCAATTACATGATTAAAATTAGGTAGTTAATTGATTAAAAATTGCGTAGAAAAATTACAATTGCCTAAATTATCATTGTGTATTAACTGCATAAATTTTTGCAATTTTAGAAAAATATGTAATTCTTACAATTTTCTTTATACTAAAATAAATATTAGAAGTTATGTTTTTATATGATTTAGGATGGGCTGAATCCGGCGATACTGCAATACCGGCTCAACCCTCGGCAGAGGCAGAGCAAGCTCCGGCCTTCCGCCAAATTTCAAAAATCTAGCTAATATTCTGGCTACTCCATGAGCAGCGTATCAGATATTAAGCTGATAAGAACAGATACTACACTTTGATCTTAGCCATAGGCCGAGAAGCGATAAAGCCAAATGGTTAGAATTGTTCAAATAAGCATTTCTATATCGAAAAATGGATTCGAGTATAGAACGACACGTTGTGGTCGTCGCTTGAATTATTTGTTTCTTCAAAAGACGCTCGCATGCCGATGGTAGTACGATCGATCAATAATACGATTGACAATATGATTGCTAAAACGATGAGAATAATAATTAATAGAGAATAGTAATTAAATAGTAATTAATTAGATATTTAAATAGAATATATTTATTCGATAACCTGTTACGATAATTTTGCTATCATGTTTCACAATGAAAAGATTAAAGAAAATTTTAATATATATATATATATTAATTACTTCATATATCTGTTTTACAATTTTATACAATTTTATTACAACTCGTAGATTTTTTATTTAAAAAGTATAATATACAAGATAATTGTAAACATGTTCATTGTCCCATTGTTAATATATTCGTATTCTTTTACAATAAGTATATTGAAAATCATATAAAATACAATTAAATTTGAAGGTTTTACTGTTAATAAATTTTATTCTATTAACATTAATTTTAAGTAATATCAATTTTTCTTTATGTTAACTTAATCACAAAAGTTTTTGCTCGTACTTCGTTCAAATTAGAACATTTATGTTTTTGTTTACTATCACGTTTTTAGAAAAACTTAATATAAAATTATATAATTACTAGTAAAGGAATACATAAAATTTTCAATTTAATAGATTAGTAAGCAATTTCTATCAAGTTAATGGTCATATCATGTTGTTACACCAGTTCACATCCGAATACCTATCATCCGAATACCATAGGTATAAAATAAATGTTTTAGAAATTTTTTCTACACTCAAATACAACTATTATTATATATTATTATAAACCAGTACAACATGCACTGAATATTGAGCGAAAATCAAAGACTGAATGGCATGTAAAAAAAAAAAAATAAATATTTTTTCATATAAGGCCAAAAAACTAGATCAATTAGGCAGGAATTACATAGAAATACAAAACTGTTATTTTAGTATAATTATTTGTAGAATTTGTTTACACAGATTTTTGTATTTTAGTATGTTGACAAATAAAGACTATTTATTTATAAAAAAAAAAAAAAAAAAAAAAAAAAAAAAAGTTCTCGTTCGGTCATTGAAATTAAACAATGTAGGACATGGTTAGTACTTGGATGAGTAATAGCTTAGAAACATCATGTACCGTTAAAATTTTTTTTGTCTTTTATAATTCTTATCTGTAACTATTGTTTTTATTCTTACAGATTTCAATTCTTTTCTTTTTTTTCATAAAAATGTTTCTTTTTCCTAGCTATTACAATTATCGAATTACATGTTATAAAACATTATAAAGCTTACTTTTCTTTATTTTTATTTATAAATCTTACTAGCTAAAGAACACTTTTAGACCAATTTAATTGCTGAATGATAATATCTTCGTTAGAACTGATATATTATTTGAAGATTTTACTCTGACATCAAACTATTGGCTTAATAATGTATCATAGTGGCAAAAGAAGAAGGAACAAAAGAGTGACAAAGATATGACAACGGAAAAAAAAACAAAAAGAAAAATGAAATTTAGATAAACATAGCAAACGAATAAATAAACATTAAATAAATAAAACATAATAAATAAATATATAAGCAATAGGTGAATAAATATATTATTAGAATAGATAAATAAATAAATAAATAAATAAATAAATAAATAAATAAATAAATAAATAAATAAATAAATATGTACATATTAATAGATGAATAAACACATTATTTGCTACTTTTTCACATTTAGCAACTTTTCAGCATTGTCATTTATGGTTTATTCCGATTAGTCGACAATTTTCATCCAATAGGAGATCTTTGTGTGATGATTACCGCTCTCTCTTCTGATTACCGCTTCAATAGAGCAACCGTTAGCCCGTCACCATGAAGGACATTAGAAATAAGTAATTTACTGTCTATTATTGAATTAGAAATGGTATTTATATTTTCTTCACACATATATATATACAGGATGTCCCGTTTATCTTGAAAAATTGGAATATCTCGTGACGGATTCGATTTATCAGAGAATTTTTTTTACAAATTTATTTCGTATGATGAGACACATTGTATGGTGAAATTTTTTGCAAGACGAATGGTAGAGAAATTTTCAAAGGCAAATTCATTTTTTTTTTAATGAAACTGTATATTTCTGCTTTATTAGTAAGTTGTAGTTCGATAATATTTGTTCAGATGAATTCAACGACTAGCCATATGAGGTCATTTATTATTATAAAATTTTATATTTAAAATTATAAATTTGTGAATTCTTAAGCAATATATAAATTTATATCACTAGTTACCGGCTGTATTTAATTTTTGTATTTAAAAAATAAATATTTAATATTATATAGATATATTTATTTTAAATAAAAGATATTACATTGGACAATATTTTGTTTATAATGTACACTAAAAAAATTTTTTATGGAATAATGTATTAAGAAGTGCATATTAAATAAATAAATATTTTTATTTATTGTATAATATCTTTTAAGCTACTTAAATATATCTTTATAGAGGTTATTAATGTATTGCACATATTTATTTATTTCAGTATACAAATACAATATATATATATATATATATATATATATATATATATATATATATATATATATAATATTGATATAGATAGGTTTTTATGAGACAATGGAAGAAAATTTTTCATCCTGATAATTTCTTATTGTTCAGCGATGAACTTAGAAATTACGTAGGTAATTAAATATTTTAATAAGTCATTTCGAAATTGCCATTAAAAGTTATAGTTATCTACAACAAAATATGTTTATAATTGATTTCATTCTTTTAAATTACAAATTTGTTATGTTAGAAATAAAGGGAATACTTGTTAGTATGTTAAGTTTTATTATTAAAATAGATCGACTAGTAACAATTGAAGAAATTTATATAAAATTTTTGAAATGGAAAGTAACAGTAAAAATATTTTTAACTCGAAATTTAAATATTTTTTTACTCGACATTAAAACTTCAAACCGCAATTTATCAAAATTATCCGCTCAATAATCATGAAAATCTATACGAATTTACATTTTGAGTTCCAACTCAAATTACATATTTATATAAAATTTCTCTTTTTCGTAGATTGTAAGAATTTAAGTGGCAAGTTAAATGTCAAATATAATCGAGACCTGTCTAGAGATTATCTATTTAATAAAAATAATAATTGCTTCGATTTTATTTTATTGAACAAGAGAAAGATGTGGATAATGTTGAATTTATAATTATGAATTCAATATGTAATGAATTGGTAATTGTTATTAAATAAATATTTTAAGTATTTTATGTATATCATTGTATTACATATGATAAAATTTTAAATTACTTAACAATGAATTCACATTTGACTTGATTTTTATTATAAATGCTTAAGAAAATAATTTCGTAGAAAAATTTGATTTATAAAAAGGTGAATTTGATTTGCAAAAAGTTCGAAGGAGTTGAGAGGAGAAGCAATAAGAAATAATTTCGATAAGAGTTGTATTGATAATTAGTCCCGTAATACGAAATGATATATTATAAACAAATAAAAATATATTTTGGATAATAATTACAATGTTCAGTATACAGGAAAAATGAGATGAAAATTGATTGAGTTTTCTGAATGGGACAGAACTTTTACAATTTTTTTTAGAGTTATATTTTTTTATTCATTATTTAATAAATTCGATAATAAAAGTGATACTTTTAAGAATGAAAATGAATTAGACTTTATGATTGTAGTTGACTGTAACCAAAATTGATCAATAATTAAAAAATTAGAAGATTTTAGAATAGACCGAGTTAATCAACTATTTATAATGGACTGATTGTTAAGAACAAAATATTGAGATTTTCGTTGATTTCTTATAGTCGAAATATGATTGTTTAGTTACAAGAACATCGATTCTTTGTTTCGGTGGGTTACCCAATAGATGCAGATGGTGATGAGAATTTTCCTTGGAAGAGGCTTTCATGCCTGCCTTATCTGGATCAACTGGACTTCTACTCGAAGGAGTAGTTCAGTTCTGGTTTGAGTTGATTTACTAATGGTAATGTTAGTAATTAATACATATAATTATTTATATTTGATTAATTGAAAGATCTAGCTACGCTTGCCTCGTATTCGATCTCTATTGGGTCGCGATTATTGTGCAATTAATAAAAATTGATCTCTCTCAGACTAGGAAAAGAAGTGCCATATGTGTTTATATAGGTTTCGCATGAAAAGTATCGAATTTTTTAATATTTCAAAGTTTCTTGATCTTCAATGACGTTCCAGTACATTCCTACTTGAACATCAGGATATTAATGACAAGCTTATGCCACGCCGATCGCATTTTTTTAGGAACTGTGCCGAAACGAGAAAAGTTAAGCCGATTGTTCTTATATTTTATTACGTGTTCCAGCAAAAATTGAGATCAAAAATGTTACCCAGAATTAGATGAAAAATAATATAGATATTTTAATAAGTTAACTTTTAAATAATTACTTATTTTTAAGTATATGCACATTGCGCATTGTTGCAGAACTTATTTTCACAAGTATATGACATTTGACAGATCGTATTATCGACGAATTTAAATTCTCTTTACTAGTTGTTATAGCAATCTCTTTGCTTATTCTTGAGCAAGTGTTCTAGACCGTGGTTGGAGAATGACTGGTAAAAGTTGCGGTCAATAGAACCTTCTGCGCATGTTCAGAAAAATTAGTAGTAGAAGGTATATCTCTCCTCATTTAATTGTTGAGAATAACCATCTGTTTTTATACATGTAGACAACTTAGTCACATTAGAAAGTGTTGGATACTACAAAAGTATAAAGGGATGAAACCTTTTTACATTACGTTCTATTGATTAAATTATTATGGTTATATTTTTACATTACTCTTTTACATAACGTGATATTTGCTATACCTAATAGATGGCAGTTGGAATTTATAATAATATAATAGTGAGGAGTACATTGATTACTTCGTTGCTGAAAATGTAAGTTATTTCACAATGACTACGAGAGGTGTAAACTTCTTTGAACAGCACTTCCTCCTTTCTAATCGACTTGTTCAATTAGTATTAGGTTTACGTCCTTATCAAAATTGGAACGGCCAATTGATTACACTTTGTATAATAACTATTTTTCTATTTCCTGGAATTTTCTATCAGGTAAGTGTTTTTCTTAAATGTATAAACGATTAATACTTTTATTATTATCGTTATTATATTTATGTAAATAAATAAATGTACGTATGCGTAGAAAATGTTTACTGAAATCAATTGGAATAAACATTTATCGTGTATATTTAAAAAATTATTAATGTATTATTATATGGGATTCGTAAGTATTTTTTGATTGCAGTTGTATCAGCTTTTTATATCAAATTTAACATTGCAAACGATAAAAGAGCTGCAGAAAACAATACCGTCTATTATAATGTTCATAGCTTATAGCATCTCTTGCTTAAGTTTCAAAACAGTTTGTATTACTTTCTTTTTGAATTAGCTTTGGTTTTATTCGACGAAAATACATTTAGAAATGGAAAGAGAATATATTATTTTCTAGATTAAGTTAATTATCATTCATTTTAAATTGGATTACGAGGAGTTGTTCGATGAGGAGGAATTAAATATTATGAAAGAATATACGAGAGAAACAAAATTGTATGCGTATAGTGTCATAGGTAAGCATGAAAATATTTATGCGAACAGTTCTAAAAACGATATCGCAATGGTACGTCTCCATGTATTTTGTTACAGTTTTTTTCAATCTTTATGGTATATCAATAATATTTTCATCCATTTTAAATGTTTTTCTCTATCTTTTTGATATATTGGAAGATAATCAATTAACGTTAATCAACCCCGTAAATAACGTTTCAAACGCAAGTGCGCTTTTTTTTAGTTTGCTTATTTATCAAATAATAAGCAGTTTTATCTTTTTAATAGTAGGAAGTGTGTTTTATTCAACATATTTGGTATTTATACAACACGCGTGCTGCCAATTTAGCGTTATAATGTACGTTTTTAATTAAAAAAAGGATATGTTTTATAACTCAAGTACTATCACGCAATTGAGCGTCATGTTACAAATCTATTTATTATAGTTTGAAAATACGGCAACCATTTAAAAAGAATCAAAAATGTATGGAAAATACTTGGAATGATAAATCAGCTCGGGAAGAATGGGATTGGATAATCGACATTATAAAGCGCTATAGAAAGGTGTCGGAGTTAGTACGAAATAATTTTTTCGACTCTCGCATATGCAGGTAATATAGATCTATAGATTAATATAATTCATAATTTATATTTTTTTCAAGGTATATCGACTTGATAAATCGTGTTTCAAAGATAAATTATTTAATTGCAATTTTCTTTGCGATGATCCTCATAGCCTTTGATTTTATTTTTGTAAGTAATACCATTTATCATTAATTAAAATTACGATAAAAAGTCCGATTATTCAGTTTTTTTATAATCAAAAAAGAAACATTATATACTTTATATTTTCTTGAGGAAAAATATAAATATTACTATTTGCTTACTACAATAACATATTGTTTGTACGCGTATAATACATTTATTGTGTTTAATGTATATTTATAAACTTGGCACCATTGAAGAATATTTATTTATCACATGACTTATTTTCAGTTGTTTCATTTATATAGGGAATCACTAAATGTAATCGAAATAATGGAAAGCAGCTTTTACATTACTGCTTCTGTATTTACTACATATATTAATTTTTACATTGGACAAAAGCTATTGAATTATAATGATGCAGCTTTTGACGAATTGTAAGATGTTTCAAAGTTTCGTCACATTAGAAAAATCAATTATACAAAATTTTATGAATTTATAAAGCAAAAATAAGTTTTATTAATAAAACGAATAATAATAAAAGATTATTTCTATTTCTAAAATTACTCATCATTTATCAGAAATTAATTATTTCATATGGAAATTAAAATATATCTTTTTGCAGGTGTAATATTCCATTTTATATGCTTTCAATAAATACTCAAAAATTGCTATTATTTATGATAGTCAGAAGCGGGAAACCGTGCGTGCTTTCAATTGGAGATATGTTCGTGTCGTCACATGAAGTTTTCATTGGGGTAAGTAACAATAAATTATTTATGTTTAATATATTGTGTTAATGACAAATTTGATCATTTAGTTAATGCGGAAAGCACTTTCTTTTGCTATGGTATATTATAATGTATGATTACAAGCTTTCTGTCACCGTAACCAAGCTATATATATATATAATATTTAATAAGATTTAGATAAAATAAAGTGTATTCATTTGTATTAAATAATAAAGAGTACGTGATGATTAAAATACGCATTATGTATGTTTGATATTATTGTTTGTGATTAAGAGATTTGTCTTGTATATTAGTTTTTATAAACGTAATATTCTCTATAAGACCTTTTTAATAATTACTTTTTATGTAAATATACGCACACTGTGTACCGTTGCGGAGATGTTTTTGCCAAGTATACAACATTTGACAGATCGTATTATTGACAAACTTAAGTTCTCTGATTGTTATAGCGATCTCTTTGCTCATTTTTAAGCAAATGTTCTAGGCCGTGGCCGGAAAACGACTAAAAAAGTTTGCAGATGAATAGACTCTTCTGCGCATGTCCAGGAAAATTGACAATAAAAGGTATATCTCCCCTTGTCTGATTGTTGAGAATAACCACCTGCTTTTATACATGTAGATAATTTAATCACTTTAGAAAGTGTTAGATATTACAAAAATATAAAGGGGTGAAAAATATGAAGGGGTTACATACTGTCTATCGATTAAATTATTATAATTATATTTTCATGTAATCTAATAGATAGGAATTAGAATTTTTAATGAAGTAATGGTGGAGAGTGTTTCGATTATTTCGTTGAGGCAAATGTAAGTTATTTCACAATGTCTACTAGAGGTGCGTGCTTCTTTGAACAGCACTTCTTCTTTTCCAATCGATTAGTACAATTTGTATTGGGTCTACGTCCTAATCAAAATTCTAACGATCAGCTTTTTCAGTTTTATACAGTAATCGCTTACGTATTACCAATTATTATTCATCAGGTAAACATTTGTTTCCTTAATATGTATATTATTATTACTTTTATTATTATTATTATTTGCATTATTATATTTATGTTAATTTTCCTTATTAATAACTACTTTATGTTGATATACAACAAAATAAACATCTACAATATTATATACATTTATAAATTTTTAACGTGATATAACTTTTGTTTCGTAAATATGTTTTTCTGGTGTTGTTATATTAGATCTTCATGACTGATTTTAAACTTAAAACGACTATGGAATTGCGGAAAATAATAGGAGCTTTAGCTATGCTTTCTAATTACAGCGCCATTTATTTTCACTTCGTAGAAGTCCGTATTATTTTTGTCGGATTAATTTTATTTTTATTAATCATTTATTAATCGAAACATAATAAGAGAATTATTATTATTTTTAGGTGAAGTTACTTTTAATTAATTTTAAACGGGATTGCGCACAGTTGTCTGATGAGGATGAATTGAATATTATGGAAAAGTATACCAAACAATCCAAATCTTATGTGTATATTGTAGTAGGTAATAACGAAAATATTTATGCAAACAATCTTAAACAATATGTTCCAATTATTTATGTTATCACATTGTTGCAGTATCGCTTAGCCTTTATATTGTATCAATAACATTTTCTTGTATCTTAAATGTTATTCTATATCTATTTGGTAAATTGGACGATAATCATTTAACATTACCCATACCCGTTAATGTCTCAAATGCAGGATTACTATATTATTGTCTGCTCATTTATCAAACAATAGCATTTTATATTGTGCTAATAGTAGGAAGTGTATGTTTTGGAGTATATTTGGTAGCTGTACAATATGCTTGTTGCCAGTTCACTATTATAATGTATGTGTTCAGTTAAAGAAAGTATATTTGTTTTCAACTCAAATGTTATTATTTGTCTAAGTGAATTTTAATGATCTTTTTTTTAAAGATCGAAAGTACGGAAACCGTTTAAGAACCATATGAAATATATGCAAAAGTCTTGCCATATCAAAACATCTCAGGAGGAATGGAATTGGATAGTCGAAATTATAAACTGCTATAGAACAGTGACGGAGTTAGTTTTGAAATAATTTCTTCATTTCTATAATACTCTGTTTGTGTATGTGTGAGCATGTGACTGTGTGTGTATATGTATATATATATATATATATATATATATATATATATATATATATATATATAATATAATATAGATTCATAGATCAATATAATTCATATGTTTTATATTCTGTTAAGGTACGTTGACACGCTTAATTCTCTTACAAAGGTAACTTCTTTAATTACAAATTTTTTTGCGATGATCCTTGTTGTCTTTGATTTTGTTTATGTAAGTAATAAGTTTTTCATAAATCGGAAATTATAATAAAAAATTAAAATATTAAATCTTTTATATTTAAATAAAAAACATTATATTTTTTATATTTTTTATCGAAAATTTCAATACTACATATTGGTGAAACCAATAAAAACGTACAAAGATTATACTATCATTTGGTTTAATGTATGTTTATAATTATTGGAGATCATTGAAAAATATTTATGTATTACATGATTTACTTTTAGAT
Organism: Vespa velutina; assembly: GCF_912470025.1. Lineage (NCBI taxonomy): Eukaryota > Metazoa > Arthropoda > Insecta > Hymenoptera > Vespidae > Vespa > Vespa velutina. Next base: position 4,670,563 of record NC_062199.1, on the reverse strand, counting down.
ATTTCAAGTATCTATAGAATTGAAAAACGCAAGCGAAATAATCGAATATAGCTTCTACATTTCTGGCTCTGTATTTACTATATATATTAATTTTTACGTTGGGCAAAATCTATTGAATCATAGCGAAGCTGTTTTCGAGGAATTGTAAGATATTACAAAGTTTCGTTATAATCCCCGTAATTATTATGGAAGATTTGACGTATTTATAATTATTAATATTTTTAAAAATATTTTTGTTCGTAGATGTCAAGTTCCATTCTATATTCTCTCTATAAAAACTCAAAAGATGTTGTTATTCGTGATAAAAAGAAGCATGAAGCCATCCATGCTTTTAATTGGTGGATTGTATATATCGGCACATCAAGTTTTTGCTCAAGTAAATAGCAATTAATCATCAATGTTTACTACAATATTTTAACGACGAGTTTAATATTATATTTCAGCTGATGGAAAAAGCATTTTCTTTTGCAATGGTATATTATAGTGTTCAGTAACACTAAATATAAATGATATATCATAATGTTTAGTAACATTATAAAAAGCTATACACATTAATATCATATATGTAAAAGATTTAATACATTTTAGAAAAAGTAAAATGTTTCTATTCCAATAAATTAATCAAAACGTGCATTATGTAAATCTCGTATAATTTTTTGATACTAATAGATTTACTTTGTGCATAAGATTTATAAACATATTATTCTCTGAGAATAACTTTTTAATAATTATTTTTTCAAATACACGTGCACTGCGTAGCGTTGTGGAGCTGTTTTTGACAAATATACAATTGACAGATCGAACTTAAGTACACTTTACAGATCGAATTTAAGTACACTTTATTAATTGTTATATTAATATGTTTGCTCATTCTTAAGTAAGTATCCTAGACTGTAGTTGGAGAAAAACTAACAAAGGTTGCGATCAATAGATCAAATTCAAAATATGATTTAACGGATGACTTATGAATTATTTGTCATAATAAAAGAATATATTCTTTTTGCAGGTATAAAATTCCGTCATACACTTTTACCATAAAATTTCAACAATTGATGATATTTTTGATAATGAGAAGCAAGAAGCCATGTATGGTTTCGGAACCATCGGAAGAAAGTTCGTATCATCGCATAAAGTTTTTGCTGAGGTAGATAACAACAAATTATCGATTTTGTTAAAGCATCGCGTCAATAACGAATTTATTATTTCAATTAATGCAAAAAGCATTTTTTTTTACAATGACGTATTATAGTATTCGTTAATATCAAATCATCTTGGAAATATGAAAATGTAAGATCTGTTATCGAATGAAGATGTTTTGATACTTAACGATTTTTATTAAAAATTCATAGAAAATCAAACATATTTATTTGTATTAAATAGTATGATAGTAATTATAATCAAAATGTGCATTAGGTATCTTTCATAATATTTTTTGATGTTAATCTATTTATAAACTATCCTTGATCTTAAATCATGAAATATTTTTCTGATTTACTTTTAAATAATTATCTTTTCTCATCACATTCATTTATTATCGTCTTTTTACGAATCTATATCACTTGATATAGATCGTCAACGCCATCTGTTCGATTATTCTTATATATTAAGAATATATATATAAAAGATTGAATTAGTTTCAAGTAAATTAAAGTGTATTCATTTAAATAAATTAATCAGATGCTGATGATTGTTAAAACGTTTAATACATATATTTCTTAAGGTTTTGATTTTTTAATGGTTTATGTCATCAATGAAAACAGACATAATTCTTGGTCGATTTTGACGAACAAGGTTTCATTTTAAAGAAGAAGATTTAATATATGTCGCTTTTTCGGAAGATTTTTGAAAAAGCTTTATTTTCTTTGAAAAAAAGTCATGTTAAAAAATGGTATTTTTCAAGAATAGCTTATGCACAAATAAAAAGCTTTTTTAGAAGTCCGCCAAAAGAACGTCATAGATCAAAGCTTCGTCTTTAAAATGATATCTTTTATTCAATCATTTATATAAATTAAAAATTTGTAGTTTCTTTTAGGTTTTATTAACTAATAAGATAAAGACTACAATGTACAGCTCATTGGCAAAATGACTGGATTCGTAATTCAGGAATTGTAGGCTAGAAGCTAAGTAAATTTCGCTGGTTTTTTTTTATTGTATCGATGTAAACGAAAATAATGAACAAATTTATTCTTTTTTCCTTTTTCGATAATTTAATAAGGTGTTACTATCTAATTTCTTATATTTATTTTTTTCCAGTGATGGCTAACATGAATTTCGCTAGATAGGGCACAGCAGCACTATAATTTTGTTCGATGACAAATGCATATAAAGTATATACATTTGTCAATTATTTTTTCAAAATTAATAATTATTGAACATATTATATTTTATTTTAAATAAACATTAAAATACGAGTTCGTTCCACATTATCTACGAGATTTTTCTCCTAACGTCATTTTGTTATAATTTCTTCTGAAGAAGTTTACTTCATATTACTACTATTACTACTACTATTACTATAATAATAATATATTATGTAATAATATAGTAATAAAAAACAGTATAGTAAAACCTGGTTTTGTACGATCCTTTTTTATGCGATTTTATTTTTGTGCGATTTTATTTTTGTGCAATTTTTTTCGTGCGATTTATTTTTATGCGGTATATGAATCTTAGCGGCGTTAGCACCAGTTTAATGTTTCCTATCAATGTACATATACATGTTGTAGACCTCTGTTTACATATACATGTTGTAGAACTCTGATTACGTAGATATATGCAGGGATCCAGATTTTTAAAAAATTGGAAACACATTTTCTTAAAATAGATATCAATACGGAAAGACGCTTAAAATTCCAAAAAGAGCTGAGATCATGCATGTCTCGCTATCGTGACGTTTACAAGCAATTGACTAGTCGACCGTCGTCACAAAAATTGATCACTGACTTTATGGTACCAAAAAACAAATCAATTGAAATCCTATCGTCAAGCGACGAAAGCGATTTTGAACCAATTCATCACAAGAAGATGCGCGTTTTGGATTACGACAAGTAGCACCAAATTATGTTTTTATATTATTTAATGTATATAATTTATTATTAATATTATTTAATGTATAATTTGAAAACTTCTCCATGTATATGTACAATGAAGAATTAAATATTTTTACAATTTCTTCAGGTCTAATTTAATTATTTAATTTAATTGAAAGCATTCTCTCACCTATTTCATAAATCATTGATGTATTTTCTAAGTCCGACTTTTTTTATGCGGTCCCTGTCCACTGCATAAAAAAAATTTTAGGTAGTATATCGTACAAAGTTGTTTATTATATGTAAGAATTTATAAAATTTCCGAATGTTTTTTTGTACGATTTCTTTTATGCGGTCCCTATCCACCGCACAAAAACAAGTTTTACTGTAATAAGAAGAAGAAATAGAAGAATATGCTTATGTACACATATAATTTCTGATAACAAAAGAAGGAAAAATGTATCATTTTGCTTGATAATATCAACACATGACCGTCCATTTTAGTACAAATGAAGAGAAGTACAAAACGTTTCTTTTGTTTTCGTTCGCTATTGTTTCTCTTTGTCTTATTATCTGATGAAACAGTATAAAAATAAATGTAATACATGTAATACATTTATTTTTATACTGTTTCTTACTCATGATCAGTCGAAGCTAATTGTTTTTATAATATAAAATATGTTAAATAATATCTAAATGTATATAAATAATATTTAAATACACTTTTATTATTATTATTTTATTATATTATATTACATTACATTAATTATTATTATTATTAATAATAGTAATAACATCATGTTATTATTAGTAGTAGTAATAATCGAAGTCGTATAGAGCGGAGTAGTTCTACAAGGGCAACCACGTAAAAAAAAAAGCGCTAGTTCTACCTCATAGGTAGTGTGGAAATGAATTCATGTTTTAATTTGTTTTAAAATAATATAGTATATAAGTATTCACTAATTTTATTTTTAATTTTTAAGAAAATATTGAACAAATTCTTATTTTTGCTGTAGATTTATATACTAATTCTTATATGTGTCAATTATATTTATTATTCTTTATGCATTTATCGTAAAATAAATGCATATCAATGTCGTATCTAGCACGGATTACTACGAGACGCACGCTACCATCAAAGAAAGATACACTTATGAGAGACTGAAAAGTGTGAGTTCACAATTTACTAACCATATTTACTATATCCACACGAAACCAATTGTTATGTATGTGTGAGAAGGTAATAATCAAATAAGCTTATTCACCGATACAATAAACTGATGATGGAGGACAACATTCCGGGATTGTATTCGTAGTTCATATTTTATTTATATCTGTCGTTGAAGTTACATGCGCTTTGAATAAAAGATGGTGAACAGCTTTAATATTGTTGGACATTAGTAGAATTATTTTGCATAATAGTTCTATAAACGTAATATATTCCTTAGAAAACTTTTATATAATCACTTTTTACTTGTAGATGCATTGGGAACTTGTAGTTGCAGAACATGTTTACGCAATTCACAGAACATTTCACAGATTGTATTATTGACAAACTTAAGTTCTCTTTACTAATTGTTATAGCGATTTCTCTGCTCGTTCTTAAGCAAGTATTCTAGAGCGTAGTCGAAGAGCAACTGAAAAAGTTCTTAGTCAATAGATCCTTTTGCGCATGTTCAGAAAAATTAACAGTAGAAGGTATATCTCCCCTCATCTAATTGTTGAGAATAACCATCTGTTTTTATACATGTAGGTATCTTAGTGGTATTACTTACTTGTGTAATAAGTAGTATAACTGTGTATAAGTGCTATAACTTATTCAGTATTACGAAAGAGTGGCGAAACACTTTTATATTGTGTTCTATCGATTAAATTATTATTGTTATATTTTCATGCCACCCTTTTACATAACATGCTACAGCGGTATCTAATAGAAGGCAATTAGAATTTTTAATGAAATAGTAATGGGGAGTGTATTGATTACTTCTCTGCGGATAACATAAGTTAGTTCACTATGCTTCGAGAAGTGGGAGCTTCTTTAAACAACACTTCTTCCGTTCAAATCGATTAGTTTTATTGGGACTGCGTCCTAATCAAAATTATTTACCACCAGATTTTTCTACTTTATATAATAATTGCTTACGTATTATCAATAATTATCCATCAGGTAAACTTTTATTTCCTAAATATGTACATTATTATTAGTTTTATTATTATTATTATTAGAATTATTATATATTGTATTTATTTTGAGATTCATTTCGATTTAGATACACTATAATGTTTCGAAGAGATCTGACCAATTTCGAACAGCACTTTTTGTTTTCGAATCGGCTAGTTGCATTAGTTATAGGTCTACATCCTAATCGTAATTTAAATAATCAATTGTTTCTAGTTTGTTTGGTAACTATTTACTTATTCCCAATAATTGTGCATCAGGTAAAAAATTTTTTCTATTTTTATGCATGATTATTAATTATATTATTATTGGCTATTTCGATATTATAATTTTATTAATTATATCTTTTAAAATAATGTATTCGCAAAGAGATATCTTGTGTCGAATTACAATAAAATGTTTATATTATCTATTTTTATCAACAATTATTAATATAATTATATTTATATGTGATTTATAAAAGTGTTCGTTGACTTCAGTTGTATCATCTGACTACGTTAAAATTGAACTTGCAAACATCTGTGAAATTGCTGCATAAATTATTCGTTACTCTTCTTGTGCTTTTTACTTACACTACTACTTACTTTTCATTTATAACAGTTTGTATCATTCATTTTTGCATTAGCTCTATTTTTACAAATATTAATTATATTAAGCAAAAATTCATTACTTGCAGATGAAAAGAATTTTTGCACGCATTAAATGTGATTATCTGCAGTTTACTGATGAAAAGTTATTGAACATTATAGAAAAGTATACGATACAAACTCAATTGTATACTTATATTATTGTTTGTAAGGATGAAAATGTAATTAAAAATAATTATTATATTGTAATGTTTATTGTTTTTCGTATTATTATAGCTTTCTTCAGTCTCTATATTATTTCAATGACGTTTCCAAGTATTTTAAATGTTCTTCTCTATATTTTTGGTGCGTTGGACGATAATCAATTAACGTTACTTTTTACCGAAAATGATGGTTTATTCGAAGGAGTCTTATATTACAATTTGCTTATTTATCAACTAATAGGAGCCTTTATCCTATTGACGATAGGTAGTTCGTGTTATTCAATATATTTGGTGTGTGTCCAACACGCGTGTTGCCAATTAAGCCTGATAATGTTGGTATAATTCAATTTGAAAAATATATTTATTTTTATTTCAAATATTATCACTTATTACGTATTCATTTCAGTTTTAAAATACGCGAACAATTTAAAATAGAGCAGAAACGTACGAAAATAAATCGTAATAGCGAAACACATCTGGATGAACATGATTGGATGATCGACATTATAAAGCATTATAAAAATGTTACGGAGTAAGTCTAAGACTATATTTTTTTTTGTATACATTGTTTACTAGAATCAATTTTTTTTAAAGATTCGTTCAGTTGATAAACTGTTTTTCCGAGATAACTTATTTGATTGCAGTTTGTTTTGCAACAATCCTTATTGTCTTCGATTTTCTTTACGTAAGTAATAATTTATGAATAAATCGAAAATTCTTATAAAAAATCCGAGTTCTGTAAGTTTTATAATTTCATAGAATTGTATTCAACTTTTTAATGTTAATACATCCTATATTATTTATGAGCCTCTATAATTGTTTTTCTCTTTTATGAATTCAAAATAATCATCTATTTACTTTAATATATTTTTAAACATACATAAGTTTTAGAATAATTTTCTTTCATTAAATCATATAATCATTTTAGATGTATCAATTGTCGGAAATATTGCATAGTTTAATGGAAACAATTGGATGCAGTATTAACATTTTTGTATCTATATTGATCTTATACCTTAACTTTTACATTGGTCAAAACTTATTGAATCATAATGATGAAGTTTTTGATGAATTGTAAGATTTTGCAAAATATAATCGTACTAGCAATTAATATACAAAATTTGACGAATCTGTAAAGATAATATAAATTTTAATAAGTAAATGATTAATAATAATAAGGCAAATTGAAAATTTAATTTAACAGATGGGCTGTTAATTATTTGGTATAAGAAATAATGTATATCGTTTTCCCAGATGTAAAATTCCGTTTTACAATCTTTCTATGGAATCTCAAAAATTGCTGTTATTTATGATTATGAGGAGTATGAAACCATGCATGCTTTCAATCGGAAAAATATATGTATCATCGAATAAAATTTTTGCTGAGGTACGTAGCTACATATTATCCGTTTTTAATGAATCACGTTAATAACGAATGTATTATTTTAGTTAATCCAAAAAGCACTTTCTTTTGCGATGGTTTATTATAATGTTAATTAACTACAATTTATCTTACAACTACAATAATTTGAGACCCACTCTCGAATAGTGAAGTTTTTATAAATTATAGTTATTTAATTTTATAGTTAATATTTAATTTTCATAAAAAATCGGACATACTCACATGTATTAATTAATAAAATAATAATTATAGTCAAAATGTGCATTATGTATTTCATGTATTGTTGTTTGATATTAGTCTATTTATAAATTGTCCTTATCCCTTAAATTAAGATATTTCCTTTTGATTTACTTTTAAATAATCTCATCATATTCAATTATTATCATCGACGACTATTTCTTACAAATATACAACATTTGACTAATTGCGTTATCGATAATATCAATTAAATTGGACTAACTGTAATTGTAAATCTGTTTGATCATTCTTAATATATATAAATATTTAATTATTATATATATTTTTTATTATATATATTATTAAATTATATAATATAGAATTTTACTTGAATAATGTAATTAGATGGTCGTAATGGTTAAAATATGGTTAAATGTCTTTTATTATTACTTAACAGCACCAGAATTATTTTGTACATTGATTTTATAAACGTAATATGCTCCCTAGAAAACTTTTAAATAAATATTTTTTACCTGTAGATGCACTGGAACTGTTGCAGAACTTGTTTTCGCAATTATAGAACATTTCACAAATTGTATTATCCATAAACTTAAGTTCTCTTTACTAACTGTTATAGCGATGTCTTTGTTCGTTCTTAAGCAATTGTGTTAGAGCGTGGTCGAAGAGCGACTGAAAAAGTTCTTAGTGAATATAACTTTCTGCGCATGTCCGTGAAAATTAAAAGACATATTTCTCCTCGTTCAATTATTGCGAATAATCATCTGTCTCTATAGATGTTTCTATTATCTGTTTCTATAGAGGTATTTATAATGTATTGGTATTTGAACGTATTTAACACTACGGTAGTATAGAGGGATGAAACATTTTAACATTCTATTCTATCGATTAAGTTATTACACTTATATTTTCATGTCACCCTTTTACATAACATGCTACAACTGTATCTAATAGATGGCAATTAGAATTTTTAATGAAATAGTAGTGGGAAGTGTATTGATTACTTCACTGTGAATAACATAAGTTAGTTCACTAACTTAGTTCACTAGTTATGGCATCGAGAAGTGAGAGATTTGTTGAACAGCACTTCCTCTTGTCGAATCGACTAGTTCAATTCATATTGGGACTGCGTTCTAATCAAAATTCAAGAAACCAGTTGTTTGTGGTTTCTGCAATCACTGTGTACATATTGCCAATAATTGTCTATGAGGTAAACATTCATTTTCTAAATATGTAAATTATTAATATTTTTATTATTATTGCTGTTATAATTATTATATTTATTTTTATTTTCATACAAATTTGAATAAATATTTTATATTGGCATTCAATGCAATAAACTTATATCAACTATTCTTATACATTTTTTTTATTAAATCTATCCTTGTTAATTATAGCGTATGCATTAACATTCGTTTAGTAAAAATCTTACTTTTCTGCAGCTGTATCAACTATTGACGATGGATTTCAATTTGACAACGACTGTCATAGAGCTTCGAAAGATAGTAGCATTTCTTATTATGATTTCTGCTTATAGTACCACTTACTTTCAGTTCGTAACTGTTCGTATTAGCTTCTTTTTTACTAGTCGAAATCGTATATATTTAAATAAAAAGTATTTATAATTTTTAGGTAAGATTACTTTTATTTCGTATTAAATATGATTGTGAACACATGTCTGATGAGATGGAACTGTTCATTGTGGAAAAATATACGAAGAAAACTAAGACGTATGCATATGCTGTCATAGGTAAGTACAAAAAAACTTAAAAAAAGAAAAAGAAAAACAACTTTAAACAAGGTATTCCAATACTTTACATATTGTTACAGTATTGTTTAGCATCTATTTTATTTCAATAACATCTTCATGCATCTTGAATGTTCTTCTATACCTTTTTGGTACATTGGACAATAATCAATTAACATTACCCTTTCCCATTAATAATTTTTCAAACTCTGGGCCTTTATATTATTTTCTGCTTATTTACCAAACTGGTGCATTTTATATTATGCTGATAATAGGCTGTGTGGTTTTTATATCATATTTGGTAGTAATACAGCACGCATGTTGTCTATTTAGTATTATAATGTACGTGCTAAGTTAACAAATGTTATACGTTTTTAATCTAATTGTTATGAATTATTTAAACGTAATTTTGCATATTATTTATTACAGATTGAAAATACAGCAACAATTTACAAATGATTCAAAATATTTACAAAGACCTTGCCAAGAGTTTCATTGGATAGTAGACCTTATAAAACGTTATAGATATGTTACGGAGTTAGTTCGAAATAAACTTCCATCATTCTCTTTTATTATATTAATTTCTAAAACACATTTTTTTGTTCCTAAGGTATGTGGATTTGATAAACTATTTTTCCAATGTAATTTACTTAATTGTGGTTTTTCTTGGGATGACCATCGTTGTAATTGATCTCCTTTGTGTAAGTATTACGTACATTATCAATCGAAAATCGTAATAAAAAGAAGAATCTTTAATGGTTTCTATCTGAATAAAATAAATTTAATTCAAATTTTTACTATGTATTTCGGTATTATTTATTATCCACTCTAACAAATCGTCGTTAATATGTATGTTTATTATTTAAAAATCATTGTTAAATATTTATTTTTTACTTTTAGATATTTCAAATATCTATATTATTACAAAATGCATCAAAAATAATCGAGTTCACTATCTACGTTATGGGTTCTATATTTACCACATATATTAATTTTTATATTGGCCAAGAGATATTGAATTATAGCAATGCAGTTTTTGAGGAATTGTAAGACGTTACAAAGTTTTTTCTTAACACCATTAATTAATATATAATATTTGACAAATCTGTTAGCTAAAATTAATCTTATGGATGAAATGTTTAAAGTTCACAAAATGTAATTTATCGGATGAGCTATTAATTATTTTGGTTGAGAAACAATATATCTTTTTTGCAGGTGTCAAATTCCTTTCTACTTATTGCCTATAAAAACTCAAAAGATATTGTTATTTATGATAGCAAGAAGCATGAAGCCATGCATGCTTTCGATCGGTGGATTATTCGTTTCATCGCATGAAGTTTTTTCTCAGGTATGTAGTAATAAGTTGTTGATGATGATAATATCTTTTTTAACGGCGACTTTTATTTTTCAGTTAATACAAAAAGCAGTTTCTTTTGCTATGATGTATTATAATGTTCAATAACTCCAAGTCAGAATTGATAAATGATAATTAATTGTTATTACTATACGTAGTAAAATTAATTAGTATCAGATAAAATGAAATGTATTTACTTCTATTAAATAAAAAGTATATATGCCTTTTTATTGTTTATAAAAGATTTAATTATTCATGAGATATTCTCATTTGTATTAATCAAGACTATGGTATTTAAGATGAAATTATTCATTGTGCATGTCCACATACAGATTTTCAATATAATGAAAAAATATAATGAAATTCAATATTATATATAATCAATTTTTTTTTGTAAAGTGCATTCACTTTCTGCAAAATGTTTTCCTTTTTTTTTTTTTTTATAATTATACAACATTTGACGAGTCACGTAATCGATATAATCAACTATACCTCACTAATGTTTTCGTATCGATTTGTTAGCTTCTTCTTAAGCAAATGTTTTAGATCGTGGTCACTGAGCGACTGACAATGGTTTCAGTCAGCAGACTCTACTGCGCATGTCCGTGAAAATTAACAGTAAAAGGTATATCACCCCTTGTTTAATTGCTGAGAATTACCATCTGCTTAAACACATATGTAGCACGCATAAGTGGCATGTGGCAAGTCGTATTATAAAGTGTTTGGTATTATGAGAATAAAGAAAATAAAGAAAAATTTTTAAGTTGCGTTCTATAGATTTAATTATATTTTCAAAAACGTTTCCTGCTACCGGATGTAATAAACAGCAATTTGAATACGCAATGAAAGAAAAACGTGGGGTTCTTTATTTTCTTTGATTCAGTAGTAATCTTCAGATATATCAGAATGTCCCTGAGAGGTCTAAGTTATTACGAACGACATTTCTTTCTTACAAACCGATTAGTTCAATTATTGATTGGTCTGCGGCCTTCTCGAAGTTCGAAAGGGCAGTTGTTTCTTGTTTCTATTGTAACAATTTTTTCATCTCCAACGATTGTGTATCAGGTAAACATTCCTATTTTGATATTTCGTATAAGTATTCGTTATTTAATTATCGTTATGTAGTTATTATTATCTATATTTTTATTTATAAAAAGATATATTTTTATGTAATTATATAATAATAATTATTATATTAATATTTTTATCTTATATTTATAGTTACTATTATTATTATTATTATATTTACGTTAGTTATTCTATTTCCTTTTTCTTTTTTTTTTATTTTGCTTTAATTCTTATTTTACTTAATTATATTATTTAATATATGACCACATTTGTCAATATGTACTTTTATTTCAGTTTTATCAGCTATTCACGTTGGACATGACATTACAAGTCACCATAAAAATTCTGCAAAAAATATTATCAGGGATATGTATTCTCTATGGTTATAGTACATCATACTTTGGCTTCGTAACAGTTACTATATATTTTTCCTTTTTTCATATTTAAAAGAACAAAAAAAGAAAAAAAATATTTAAATACGGAAAAATAATATCATCTAATTTTAGATAAAATTTATAATCGCTCGTTTTAAGGATGATTACGATCAGCTGTCGGATGAGAATGAATTGAATATTTTTGAAAATTATACAAAACAAAGCAAATTGTATATGTATGTTATCATAGGTAAGAATGTCAATTGTCTATGCCAATGTTAATGAAGAAAATTTAATTATGATATTATAATTATATACAATTTTTTATTGTTTTAGTTTTCTCTAACTCTTATGTATTTCTAACTATATTTCCATGCATTTTAAATGTCTTCTTTTACATCTTCGGTAAATTGGATGATAATGAACTAAGATTACCTTTATTTATTAATAATGTATTAAAACCAGGAACGTTATATTATAGTTTGCTTATTTATCAAGTGATATTAGTCTTTCTTTTAATAACAGTAGCCAGTTTATTTATATCTTTGTATTTGATATTTGTACAACACGCGTGCACTCAATTCAGTGTTATAATGTACGTGTTTAATTTTTGAAGTACTTATTCATATTTGTTTTTGTTATAAGTATTAATTGTAAAAGAGAATATGCATTTTATAAAGTACTATTTTCAGGCTGAAAATTCGTCAACCATTTAAAAAGGATCAGAAATATATAGAAAGTTCGTGTAGAACATCTCGTGAAGAATATGATTGGATAGTCGATATAATAAAACGTTATACAAAAGCCATCGAGTTAGCTGAACAAAATTTTTGTTTTTTTTTCTTTCTTTTTTGTTTTTTGTTTTCCTTTATTACATCTCATTGTAATTCATTTGTTCTTTTTGTTTGTTTAAGGTTTGTTGATTTGTTAAACAAATTTTCCAATAAAACTTACATAATAATATGTTTCTTTGCGATGCTGATCGTTATCTTTGATTTTCTTTATGTAAGTAAAATATATTTGCAATAAGTGACATATGCGTAATAGGTTGCTATTTATTCGATCGGTATTTTACACATTTTTCATTAGTATTTTAAATAAATAGTTAATATTTATAACAAAAAATATTAGTAGATAATATAACTGATATTACATCGATGACGTACCTCGGTAAAATTATTTGATCAAAATATTTATATATACTGACCTACTTGTGCTCTTTATTCAATCAGTATTTTAAATATTTTTAATTAGTATTTATAATAAAAAATATCAATACGTAATATAGCACGTTGTCAATATAACACCGATTAATACAAAAACTGTTAATATTTTAATTACAATATTTGTAAATATCAAATTATGATAATTTGTAATCCTGACGAAATACTAATGCAATCTTGACATATTAATTATTTATATCGATATTATAATATTCATAGATACTGAGTATTTATATTACGAAATATTTACAATTAATTATCTTTGTAAATGTTCATTATATGCCGTTTAAAAATTAATATAGAAATCTTTCTTTTCTTCTTTTATATGAATTATACCATATGATTTTCTTTCAGATATTTCAATTATCAGAGATATTGCATAATCCATTAGAAATAATAGATTGTTGCATTATCATTGTTGGCACAATTGTAATCTTATACCTTAATTTTTACATCGGACAAAAACTGTTGGATCATGGCAATGCAATTTTTGAAGAATTGTAAGTTTCTATAAAGCTTCGTTACTCCGATTATTTATTTATCTAACATGAATAGCAATATAATAATCTTATTCAATGGATTAAGTTAGTCCGATAAGTAAATTATTAATTATTTTTTACAGAAAAAGATTCAACAATTTTGTTCTTTTCTTTTTTACACAGACGTCAAGTTCCGTTTAATAATCTTACCATAAAAACACAAAAAATGCTGTTATTTGTGATTGCGAGAAGCATGAAACCATGCGTACTTTCAATCGGAGGTATGTTCATCTCGTCGTATGAAGTTTTTTCTATGGTAAGTAAAATTAAATACTCGATGTTCGAAGTATTTTGATAACATTGAATCTGTTCTTTTAGTTAATACAAAAATCATTATCTTTTGCGACTGTATATTATAGTATTTGTTAACTTATATAACTTATGTTGCAACAATGAAATTGTATTTATTAAATAAGATGTTGATAGTAATGATTAAAATATGCATTATCTATGTTGAGTATTAATTGTTTGATGTTAAACGTTAAATTATGCATTGTATTCGTTTTTTTGATCATAGATACTTTTAATTCTTGACTGTGTTCAATTTTTATCATCATTCAACTTTTTTTCACAAGAATAGAAAATTTAGAAAACTGTTTACGCGATAAAGTTATTTAAAAATACAATCTACTATCAAATAGGTGTTTGTTTTTTTTGACGTGTCCCGTTCTTATTTAAGGTTGTTCACTGTCTCCGGTTTTTCAATGATTAATGCAAACAATTAATCCAGATGTAATTTTTCAATTTTTTTGATTTCGATAAATAAGATCTTACTTTAAAGATAAAGGTTTAAACCTTCATTATTCATCAATATCAGTCAAGAATTACGTCTGAATTCATTATTAGGATAAACTCCAAAATGTTGTTTTTGTTGTTCTTGACATTTTTCGTATAATGGCGCTCCTTGAAATCTGCGATGAAAGGAACGAAATTTTTATTTTCATTACTAATTTTCATATATATGCTTTTGTGACGTGTGTTTTGTTTCCGTGAACTAGCAGATTGCTTGTTTGTTTTTTTTTTCTTATTTTTATTTGATATTTAGTATTATAATCAATTATTAATTATTATTTTTGACAAAATAGAAAATCTTGTTTTCTTTTGTCTTATATTATTTTAAATACCTATTATGTTATATTTATTATCGACGATACTATGCATGGCCTTGAAAATTAAAAGTTTAACGCATAGCATCCGGTTTTTGATTTATGTAATAACTATTGTATTATCAATAACATTACATCAGGTAAATTTATCTGTTCTTAAGATACATTTGATTATTATTATTTTTATTATAGTTACTTAATTAGTGGATTTATTTTTTTTTTTAATAAAAAAAAATATGTAATCAAAAATTTAGTAATTTAGTAAAGAAATGTCATTGCATTTTATTCAATAAATAGAAAAGAATTATCAGTATCGATATTTATTTTATTCTTACCCTTTTTTTAATAAATAATTTTTTGTAAGTATTTATGATTAAAGATTATAAAAAATAATATAAAAGAAGGATTTGCATGCTTTGTCCATAAAAAATAAATATTTAACCATAACTAAATCATTAATTAATTAATGTATTAGTTTGATCATAAGTAATGTCATAAGTTTCACTATAGAATATTATATATAAATGTATATATGAACGTAAATATATAGGAATGTATATGGACATTACATTCCTCCATATTATTTATTTTTTAAAATATTCTTTTTTAAATATTTTTCTCATCAATTCTATTGTTTCAGTTAATACAAAAACCATTATATTTCTTTACGATGTATTTACAGTATCCACGTTGTAATCTTATATTATTTTTTGACAATAAAAGTTATGACATTTATTAACCAAATAATATAACTTATTTGATTTAAATTAAAAAAAAAAATTAGATTTCAATCAAATTTAGATATAAATAAAAAAAAGGAGTTTTCCAGTGTTTTTTGCAACACAAATATACTTACTTGTGTCAATAGTATCACGTATATTGTGCATCGAAATTTTATTTCATTCTCTTGTAATTATGATTGACATTTAATTCATCGATTTGTTTCAACATTTTTCAAAAGAAAATCTTCGCTTTGTATATCCGAACGATTTTCTTTTTTTTACAAGTATGAAAAATACAACGGATTGTGTAATTTGTTAAAAAAATCTTTTAGTACACTGTTTATTTAGTACACTGTTTATATGTTGCTTCTTCTTAAGTGATTGTTCTTTACGGTGGTTGGACGCTGACTGAAAAGAATTGAAATCGATCAAGCGCATTTCTGCGCATGTCTCTTCTAACTAAATATCTAAGATATAGCAACCCTCTTTTTAATCATTTGGGAACGATCATCTGTTGTTACTATACATACAAAAGAATTCATCGTACCTTCGAGTATTCGATACTATAATTTTCAAAAAGAAAAAAAAGTATCATGAGGGTGATTATTAGAACGTTACATTCTATGGATTCCAATAATTATATGGTTCTTTTTTATGTGTTAATATTTTATAAACCGTTATACCTATTGCAAAAAGAGGTCAAATAGAATGCGTAATGAAGAAGCAACATCAAGTTTCTTCTTTATTTCGTTTCAATAAACACGAGATTCACTGATTAAAAATGTCTCTGAGAGGTCTAACATACTTTGACCAACATTTTCTTCTTTCGAATCGACTATTGCAATTTCTAATACGCATACGCCCCGAACAAAATACGAATGATCAGTTCTTTTTGTTTTGTGCTGTAACCGTTTACGTATCGCCAATGATATTACATCAGGTAATTACATCAGGTAATACAAGTAATTAGATCATGATTATCCATCATCGATTTAAACAAGATTATTATTTATTATTAATAATACTATTTAAATAAATAAATACGCGATCAGAAATTTAACGAGGATATTCTTCATTGTATATACAGATGAAATTGTCAATATCGTATCAATTAAGATATTCATTTCTTTTTAGGGGATTTATTTTTATTTTTCTTTTTATTTATTTTCTTTTATTTCTTATTCAGTAAACATTTTTATGAAATATAATATTTAAATGTTTAGTGCCAAGCATGTTCGATTCCAAAACTTATAAACGGATTCATTTTTCGAAAGATAATTGCTTCATGGATTCTTGATCACAATTATTAACATCATCTCGCTTGAGATCTTAAATTTGTTTATGATTTATCTCTGATTGATGATGGCTATTCGAAAAAAAAATATGAGATTTTAACTTTATCCGATAAATTTATTTATATAAAGAATACAATTGAAATATACTTTTTCCATAATATAAGTAGCCTCCTATTTATTGGATCAGTATTTTTAAACATTTTTAATTAGTATTCAATATAAATTGTGAATATTTATAATGAAATATTAGTACGTATTATAAGTGGTCAGCAATACACTATTGTAGATAACTAAAAAAAATTATCAGTATTTTTATTATAATATTTGTAAATATAATAATCTATCAGTATATTAAATAAACATTAATTATTTATAATCAACCCCAGATATAACCGGGACATTTAATTATTTATACTGATCACTTATATTACATACTGATATTTTATTATAAATATTGATTAAAGTATTCATATACCTATATATTGATTATTTATTTTACAAAATACTTATTAACAATTAATAAAAATATTCATCAAATACATAGAAGTGATATAAATAATTCTTCAGTTTTGTCTGAGAATTCTATTCTTAAACAAAGACTAATCGTCTATTTGTATTCTTTTGTATTGTATGTATCTATATATATCTATATGTATATCTGTGACACATATATATACATACATATTTATACACGCGCGTGCGCACACACATGCATATATATTCTTTTTACGCAATCATTATTTTTGTGATATCCATTCTTAGAATCGTTTCTTTAACATTTCTCTTTCATACTATGCACATCTAAATTTATAGTTATCTAAACATTCTTTATCTGCATCATACATATTGTTTCGTTGATTTACTCATTTCTTCCACTCATTCTACAATAATAATAGTAATAACAATAACAACAACAATAACATCAATAATAATAATAACAACAACAATAATAATAATAATAATTATAATTAGAATGAAATATAACGATAACAATAAAGTTTTCTTAGAAAAAATTTTCAAGTTTCGGGAGAATGATGTGTGGATGTTTATATTTGTATGTAAGAGCTAAGGAGATGAGAGGGATGATAGTGAGTGAGAGAGAGAGAGAGAGAGAGAGAGAGAGAGAGAGAGAGAGAGAGAGAGAGAGAGAGAGAGAGAGAGTTTGTCAAAGTGGAACGTAAAATTGAATATTTCAAATATTCATTATTACGTGCCCACCACGTTCAATACTTTCATTTTCGTTTGTCACACTATATAATTTCTAAAGAGTATCGAAATGATCAGAAATAATAAATAATTAAGTAAATATTTAAGAGTGACGAGAAAATTTAATTATATTATATAATGTATTAGATATAATATATTAGACTGACTAATAAGTAATGTTGTTATTTTTCATACCACTATTTATATATTGGCATTTCTCAACTTATTAAATTTTCAATGTGCCGTGAAATGCTATTTACGTCGAAGGGTAAAAAGTTAAAAATAATTCGTAAGTTTTACAGAAAGTTCTCGTAAAGCTGTTGCTCATAAATAGAGGCTTATCTTTAAAACAATATACATTGACACCAGTTTCCATTAGATTTTTACAAATTTTATATTAATATTAGATCGATAAAAAATTGAGAAACATTGATTTAAACAATCCCAGTCTTTTTATATCAATTATTTATATGAAACAATATTTATTTATTATCACGTAATATTTCGAATTATATTTAATAATATATTCCAGTTTTATCAGCTTTTCATGTCGGACTTCAATCTACAATCGACTATAAGAGTTCTGGAAACAATGATACCTGGTCTATTTGTCGTCTATTGTTATTTTAGCGTTTACTTTGATTTACTAACAGTTCGTATTAATTATTTCTTCTTGTCAAAAAAAGAAAAAAAAAGAAAGAAAGAAAGAAAGAAAACTAATTCTTACGGGAAAAAATATGTCGTTTTAAGGTGAAATTATTGTACGTTCATTTTAAACTTGATTATGAGGTGCTATCGGACGAGGAGGAATTAAACATTATGAAAAAGTACACAAGCCGAAGCAAATTATATGTGTATCTTATAGTGGGTAAGCGAAAAAAAAAGGAAGGCAAAAAAAAAGGAAAGCAAAAAAAAAGAAAAAAGAATTTCATGTAAAAAATAATTATAATTAACATACAATATTTCAATGATGTAAATATCTTCTCGTTATTACAGTTCTCATCGTTCTCTATGTTATTTCAATAACGTTTCCAAGTATAATAAACGTTTTTCTCTATATTTTTGGAACATCGGATGATATTAATTTAACATTACCTTTTCCCGTAAATAATGTTTTAAATGCGGGATTGATATATTACAGTTTACTTATTTATCAAATAATAGCACTCTTTATAATAGGAATAATAGGAAGTGCGTGTTATTCATTGTATTGGGTATTAATACAACACGTATGTGGTCAGTTTAGCGTTATAATGTAAGTATGTGTTTTATTTAAAAAGTATGTTTATTTTTATGTTAAATAATATCTATTAGATTGGGTAATAATTCCTTTAAAAATTTTATATATTATTATTTATAATTTTATATTTTGATATAAAAAATAATTTACGATTAATTCGATATTATGTATGTAAACGTAAATATTGTTTTGTTTGCTTTTGTTCCATTTTTTTTCTGTTTTTTATTTATTTTTTTTGTAACATATTCATTGTAGGTGGAAAATACATCGACCTTTTAAAAATGACAAAAAACATATAGAAAATGATTGGTGTAATACAACATCTTTGGAAGAGTGGAATTGGATAATCGATATAATTAAGTGTTATACAAGAATCACGGAGTTAGTGAGAAATAATATTTTCATGAAATTAATTTTTTAAATATTTCCTTTTATTTTTTCTCTTACTCTTTTTCAAAGAATTTCAATAAACAATATTAGATATTCTAAAATCGTATGATTTAAACATAGGTATACGATAATGCAATATACTTTTACATATGTTATTAAGAACAATATGGTGAATACATGAAATATGAGAAATATGTATCAGAAAATTCATAGTTGAAAGGATATTATTGAAAAAATATCTTTGTTTTACAATTAAAAAATCTCATCCTTAAATTTTTATTTAAGAATTAAATTTTATTAAATTTTACATTACCACAAGAGCACCTTTGCAATATATTAAATACGTTCCTTTACTATATATTATGATAATAATTCTTTTTTTAATTTTTCTGTTCAAGACTTATTGATTTGATAAACGATTATTGCAAGATGAATTACTTAATTGCAGTTTCTATTTCAATGATACTAGTTTTCTTCAATTTTTTATATGTGAGTAATAATACAATTATTTGATTCATATGTACATTTGCATATATCATAAAAAATTATAGAGGAATATTTTTCTTTTTTTCATTTATATTTAATCATTATCTTATTTTTAATTTTTAATTTTTAATGTTTTCTTTGCTTTCAGATGTTTCAATTATCTACGGTATTGCAAAGTTCAAGCGAAACAATCAAATATATCACTTACATGGCAGGATCAATTTCTGTTATTTATATTAGTTTTTACGTTGGACAATTGCTTATGGATCACAGCAATGAGACTTTCATGGAATTGTAAGACTGATATATACATACATATATTTATATACAGCTAAATGCCATATTCAATTGAATTAATTTAAAACGTGTTCTCATAAAAAAGTTATTAATTGTTAAATATGAGAAAAAAACCGAAATATATTATTTTGCAGATGTCAAATTCCATTCTATACATTATCCATAAAAACTAAAAAATTGCTATTATTATTATTAATAAGGAGCATAAAACCAAATGCGATTTCAATCGGTGGTATATTTATAGCATCGCACGAAGTCTTTGCGACAGTAAGCAGAATGTTGTTTTCAATCATTTTCAAATACTTTTTATATTAACGAGAATTTCATTATTCCAGTTAATACAAAAAGCTTTTTCCTTTGCTACGGTTTATTACAGCATGTTATAAACCAAAACGATCTTACGACAATGGAAATATGAGACCAATTATTATACGCTGAAAAGATTCTATTTTTTCTCCAAGAAAAATATAAATATACTCACATTAATTAGATATGATGACAGTCATAAGTAGTAAAGTATATATTGCTTATCAAAATTTCCATTGTATTTTTTTAATCGTATTGACATTTCCATCACCATATCTATATTTCTTAAAAAAAAAAAAAAAAAAAAAAAAAAACAAAAAAAAAAAGAGTGCACTTTATATTTCTGCAGAATGCTTTTTCATTTATGTTACACTTATAATACACATTTATATTGGATATGAGGAGTTACGTTATCAAACCAACTGAACTGTTTATTTTGACATATGCTGCTCCTTCTTAAGCGAGTGTCCCTTACGGTGATCGGACGCCGACTGAAAAGGGTTACTATCGAGCGACGCTTTTGCGCATGTCTCTCGAATTGCAAAGACTAAGCATACAACACCTTTCTTTTCAATCGTTGGGAATAACCACCTGTTTTCATATTTTACCGTATTTCCAAGTATTCGCTATTAAAATTGTCGAATGGGGAGAAATATTCGAACGTTACATTCTATAGGTTTAATAATTATGATACTTTTTTTTGTATTAATATATAATAAAGCGGTATACCTACTGTCATAGACGGCAATTAGAATGCACAACGAAGAAGATGGGTAAATTTTATTCATCAACTCTTTTTGGTAAACACAAGACACATCAGAATGTTACCAAGAAGTCTTAATTACTATGAACGGCATTTCCTTTTTTCAAATCGATTAATCATATTTGTTTTGGGATTAAGATCCCGTAGTCACTTCTTCATAATTTCTTATTTATTACCATTGATAGTGCATCAGGTAAATGTACTTGTCTTAAATATATAGTGATATTGTTCTGATATGATTCTAGTAATTAATATATTAACGTAATTAATATTTTTAAAATAGTACATGATTAGTACATAGAAATTTTGTTAGTAATATTATTGTTTTTTTTATATTATTTATTATTTTTGGGTAAGTTTTCATTTCATTATCGCATAATAATCTGCTATTTTCCTTTTCGATAAACTTTTTTATGTATATTAATATTTAATATTTGAAAAAATTCTTATTACATATTTAATTTTATTTTAAACACAAATTGAAATCTACTATTTTTTTTTAGATTTTTGTGTGAAAAATCCGGTTTAAGCAAAAGATCACTTTAATCTTTTCTTTAAGCTAGTTACATTGCATCATATATTAAAAGTACAATATCTTCGAAACAAATAAAAAATAAGTTTTAGAAAATTTGTTGCTATATTAAATTTTGTAATAATCATAAAAGAAAGTATTCAGTTCAGTAAAATAATTTATTGATTTGTCATATAATTATTTTCGTAATTTTCAGTAAACAAAACTACCGATCGTCAATCGACTACTACTGTTTATTAGCTATTTTTATAAGATCAGATATTAATTATAACGTCAGATTTCAAAAGAATTCCACCATTTTAGTTCTATCAGCTCTACACGACAGACAAGAAGGTGCAACCGTCTATCAAAGTATTTGAGTCAATGATACCTGGTTTATATATAATTTATTGTTATATTACCGTTTATTTTAGTGTAACAACGGTTCGTATTATTGTTTTAGCATTAATTTTCATTCTTTTCAAACATAATTATTTACGAGATAGTGTGTTTATATTTCAGGTCAAATTATTATTTGCTCATATCAGATATGATTACGAGTTCGTGAGGAATGAAATGGAACTAAATATTATGGAAGAATACACGAACAAGAGCAAATTATATGTGTATGTTCTTGTGGGTAAGTCAAATAAAGTGTGTTTATATAATAGTAAAATTATATTACAAATATCCATTTTTTTGTATTGTTACAGTTCTTCTCTATCTCTATCTTATTTCAATAACGTTTCCAAGTATTTTGAACGTTCTTTTGTACATTTTTGGAACATCTGAAGACGTTCATTTAACATTACCTTTTTCTGTTGATAGTGTTTTACAGGCAGGATTACTATATTATAGTTTGCTTATTTATCAAGTAATAGTAGCCTTTATTTTAATAACAATAGGGATTATTTTTTATTCATTGTACTGGGTATTAATACAGCACGCTTGTGGCCAATTGCGTGTTATAATGTACGGGAAAGTATTATTGTTTTTATCTTAAATAACATTTGTTTATAATTTCTGCATCGGAAGATCTAATAGAAAATAGTAATATATTTTATTTTCTGAATGTAAGGGTTATTTAATGTGTTAATTATAGAATGAATATACGTGAACCATTTAATAATGATCATAAACTTGTACAAAATAATTGGTGTATTACAACACCTCAGGGAGAAAGAAAATGGATAGTCCACATAATTAAGTTTTATACAAGAATCACGAAGTAAGTTTGAAATAAATTTTGTGTTAAAAAAATTTTTTTGAATTTTTGATCTTTCGCTATAACACGACTAACAATGCTCATTTTAATTGTCTTACAATTTTTTTGTAAATATTCCAACGCATTTTTAATTATTTAAATTGCATATGTCATTTGTAAAAAGATTTGTGTTATTTTCAAAATTGCTATTATTTTTTAATCTAAAGTTGGATCAAGTCGGAATTTTTTGTATATCTTCGAAACGTGTAATTTGAATTTTGATAAAAATTTTAAATTATTTTATTTAATCGTCATTGCTCTCGAATGATTAGTAAAATATTCTTTTAAGTATTTTACAAAATATATCCAAAAAACATATACGATAATATTTTGGAAATGTCTAAAAAAAATATAAAATATATTAAAAATTACAAACAAGAATAGTAATAAATAATTTTTCGCCATCTTTTTATTACAAAAACAATTTTTCAAAATCAATTTCGCATATGTTTAGCTATTTTTTGTAAAAGTATGCATTAGTTTGAACATTTACAATATGTATACATAAATTATGTATTATCGTAATTAATTTCCATTTTTTTCTTTTCAAGGTTTGTTGATTTATTGAATAATTTGTCCAAGATGATTTACTTAATCGCTGTTTTCATTTCGATGCTGCTTGTTTTTTTTAATTTCCTATACGTAAGTAATATCTTTGAAATATTTACTAAATAATTATTTATTTTAAATAGCATATGATTTATTATAATTTGTACTTAAGTATTAAACATTAAATTTTTTGTTAATATCTGATTATTACTGTTCAAACACACATGCCCAATCTAAAATATTTATAATACTACTTCCTATGTGTATATTGATATACATGCGCAACCTCAGATATTTCACCTCACTGTACTTTCACCTAAGAGCTACATATCCCTAGTGGGTATATCTGTCTCTGGAAATTTCTTGAATAATCGTTAAGAAAACGAATAAATAAAAAACATATTGCTACCTTTGTCCGAGTTTAGGTGTTATAAACCGAGTATCTATCCTTCAAAAATATCAATGCAATATTCATGGGTCCACATGGTTACGACTAAGCATGCATGAAATTGGTCAAACATTTCGAACGAACTGTCCCGACATGTCCACTAGGAATAAGAATATTGCTTTCCTGTTCCAAATATTTTTTACTTTAATTCCACCGTTTTCATTTTCCTTTCCTAAATTATTAATGCTTTCACAGATAGTTCGAAAAAATGTACAGACATTCGCATCCAGTCGCATCCAAACATTCGCATTCATCATTAAGACAAGCAGATCTTACCAATATCACCAACTATGTTTCTAATAGAGGTATCCAGCACAAAATCATAGTGGTTAAGTTTTCATCTTTCCAACTCGCAACATTTAGATCTTCGAGTTTTATTACATTAATGGTTATCACTTCTTCAAAATAGCCAACAAGACTAGCTACATGTTACTACATATCAATTACATCATATCAACAATTGCATCATAACTCGACAAATATATTACAATTTACACTATATCTATTATCTCGCATTTACTTACAAACTTCATAGGATCCTTCAAAAGAATTTACATTCTCCCATTAATTTGTCGGAACGTAACGAGTGGTATTTTTCTGATAACTTTCAATATTTTGCTAGTATCCTAATGCTACTGCCTTTATTTATCGTGATTAGTGAGTCTACAATTCTGAGGATTAGAAATAGATAGCAGAACTTTCTCTGTGCAAATACTATCATCGCTGGTCCGGTGCGAGAAGCGTATCTGAAAACTCTCTCATAGTTGTGCTCCTCACGATACAACAATTACTTTAAGCATTTCCTTTATATATCTTTTATATATATATATATATATATATATATATATATATATATATATATATATGCATATTTATATATACAAATATATATATGTGTATATATGTATAAATATATGATATATATATATTGTAGAATGTATATATGTCTTTTCAGATATTTCAATTATCTACCATATTGCAGAATACAAACCAAACAATTGAATGCTGCATTTACATGATTGTATTTGTATTTATTATATACATTAGTTTTTACATTGGACAATTACTTATTCATCATAGCGATGACGTTTTCAAAGAATTGTAAGATCATAATATAGACGATTAGAAAAATAAGCTCAATTTAATTAATTAGCAACATATTCAAGTAAGCAATTCATCATTTATTTAATGCGAATAAAAAAATATTTTTCTATCCTACAGGTGTAATATTCCATTCTACAATTTTTCTATAAAAACGCAAAAGTTGTTACTACTCTTATTAATAAAAAGCATAAAACCGACAGAGCTTTCAATCGGTGGTGTATTTATTGTGTCGCACGAAGTTTTTGGCGGAGTAAGTAATATCCTATAATTTAAGTTTTTTTCCGAAAATAATTATTTACGTTAAAAGTAAATCAATTATTCCAGATAGTACAGAAAGCATATTCTTTTGCAGCGGTTTATTATAGTACATTCAAAGGTTAAACTATCTTGCAATGATAAAAATATGAAACTTATTATTTTATGACGAAGATTTTATTTATACGTAAAAAGGATCTAACATACTTACTTGTAGTAGATATGATAGTAAAGTATATATTGCTTATCAAAATTTCCACCATTTTATTCTAATCGTTCAATTTTTCTTCCAATTGACATTTCAATCACTATATTTATATTTTTTCGAAAAAAGAAGAAGTGCACTTTATATTTTTGCAGAATACTTTTTCATTTATTTTACATTTATAATACACACTTATATTGGATATGAGGAGTTACGTTATCAAACCGACTGAACTGTTTATTTTGACATATGCTGCTCCTTCTTAAGCGAGTGTCCCTTACGGTGATCGGACGCCGACTGAAAAGGGTTACTATCGAGCGACGCTTTTGCGCATGTCCCTCGAATTGCAAAGACTAAGCATACAACACCTTTCTTTTCAATCGTTGGGAATAACCACCTGTTTTCATATTTTACCGTATTTCCAAGTATTCGCTATTAAAATTGTCGAATGGGGAGAAATATTCGAACGTTACATTCTATAGGTTTAATAATTATGATACTTTTTTTTGTATTAATATATAATAAAGCGGTATACCTACTGTCATAGACGGCAATTAGAATGCACAACGAAGAAGATGGGTAAATTTTATTCATCAACTCTTTTTGGTAAACACAAGACACATCAGAATGTTATCAAGAAGTCTTAATTACTATGAACGGCATTTCCTTTTTTCAAATCGATTAATCATATTTGTTTTGGGATTAAGATCCCGTAGTCAGTTCTTCATAGTTTTTTATTTATTACCATTGATAGTGCATCAGGTAAATGTACTTGTCTTAAATATATAGTGATATTGTTCTGATATGATTCTAGTAATTAATATATTAACGTAATTAATATTTTTAAAATAGTACATGAATAGTACATAGAAATTTGTTAGTAATATTATTGTTTATTTTATATTATTTATTATTTTTGGGTAAGTTTTCATTTCATTATCGCATAATAATCTGCTATTTTCTTTTTCGATGAACTTTTTTATGTAAATTAATATTTAATATTTGAAAAAATTCTTATTACATATTTAATTTTATTTTAAACACAAATTGAAATCTATTATTTTTTTTTAGATTTTTGTGTGAAAAATCCGGTTTAAGCAAAAGATCACTTTAATCTTTTCTTTAAGCTAGTTACATTGCATCATATATTAAAAGTACAATATCTTCGAAACAAATAAAAAATAAGTTTTAGAAAATTTGTTGCTATATTAAATTTTGTAATAATCATAAAAGAAAATATTCAGTTCAGTAAAATAATTTATTGATTTGTCATATAATTATTTTCGTAATTTTCAGTAAACAAAACTACCGATCGTCAATCGACTACTACTGTTTATTAGCTATTTTTATAAGATCAGATATTAATTATAACATCAGATTTCAAAAGAATTCCACAATTTTAGTTCTATCAGCTCTACACGACAGACAAGAAGGTGCAACCGTCTATCAAAGTATTTGAGTCAATGATACCTGGTTTATATATAATTTATTGTTATATTACCGTTTATTTTAGTGTAACAACGGTTCGTATTATTGTTTTAGCATTAATTTTCATTCTTTTCGAACATGATTATTTACGAGATAATGTGTTTATATTTCAGGTCAAATTATTATTTGCTCATATCAGATATGATTACGAGTTCGTGAGGAATGAAATGGAACTAAATATTATGGAAGAATACACGAACAAGAGCAAATTATATGTGTATGTTCTTGTGGGTAGGTCAAATAAAGTGTGTTTATATAATAGTAAAATTATATTGCAAATATCCATTTTTTTTTGTATTGTTACAGTTCTTCTCTATCTCTATCTTATTTCAATAACGTTTCCAAGTATTTTGAACGTTCTTTTGTACATTTTTGGAACATCTGAAGACGTTCATTTAACATTACCTTTTTCTGTTAATAGTGTTTTACAGGCAGGATTACTATATTATAGTTTGCTTATTTATCAAGTAATAGTAGCCTTTATTTTAATAACAATAGGGATTATTGTTTATTCATGGTATTGGGTATTAATACAGCACGCATGTGGCCAATTGCGTGTTATAATGTACGGGAAAATATTATTGTTTTTATCTTAAATAACATTTGTTTATAATTTCTGCATTGGAAGATCTAATAGAAAATAGTAATATATTTTATTTTCTGAATGTAAGGGTTATTTAATGTGTTAATTGTAGAATGAATATACGTGAACCATTTAATAATGATTATAAACTTGTACAAAATAATTGGTGTATTACAACACCTCAGGAAGAAAGAAAATGGATGGTGCACATAATTAAGTTTTATACAAGAATCACGAAGTAAGTTTGAAATAAATTTTGTGTTAAATAAAATGTTTTGAATATTTGGTCTTTCGCTATAACACGACTGTTAATGCTCATTTCAATTGTCTTCCAATTTTTTTGTAAATATTCCAACGCATTTTTAATTATTTAAGTTGCATATGTCATTTGTAAAAAAATTTTTGTTATTTTCAAAATTGCTATTATTTTTTAATCTAAAGTTGGATCAAGTCGGAATTTTTTGTATAACTTCGAAACGTGTAATTTGAATTTTGATAAAAATTTTAAATTATTTTATTTAATCGTCATTGCTCTCGAATGATTAGTAAAATATTCTTTTAAGTATTTTACAAAATATATCCAAAAAACATATACGATAATATTTTGGAAATGTCTAAAAAAAATATAAAATATATTAAAAATTACAAACAAGAATAATAATAAATAATTTTTCGCCATCTTTTTATTACAAAATCAATTTCTTCCTCAGTCGCATATGTTTAGCTATTTTTTGTAAAAGTATGCATTAGTTTGAACATTACAATATGTATACCTAAATTATGTATTATCGTAATTAATTTTCATTTTTTTCTTTTCAAGGTTTGTTGATTTATTGAATAATTTGTCCAAGATGATTTACTTAATCGCTGTTTTTATTTCGATGCTGCTTGTTTTTTTTAATTTCCTATATGTAAGTAATATCTTTGAAATATTTACTAAATAATTATTTATTTTAAATAGCATATGATTTATTATAATTTGTACTTAAGTATTAAACATTAAATTTTTTGTTAATATCTGATTATTACTGTTCTAACACACATGCCCAATCTAAAATATTTATAATACTACTTCCTATGTGTATATTGATATACATGCGCAACCTCAGATATTTCACCTCACTGTACTTTCACCTAAGAGCTACATATTCCTAGTGGGTATATCTGTCTCTGGAAATTTCTTGAATAATCGTTAAGAAAACTAATAAATAAAAAACATATTGCTACCTTTGTCCGAGTTTAGGTGTTATAAACCGAGTATCTATCCTTCAAAAATATCAATGCAATATTCATGGGTCCATATGGTTACGACTAAGCATGCATGAAATTGGTCAAACATTTCGAACGAACTGTCCCGACATGCCCACTAGGAATAAGAATATTGCTTTCCTGTTCCAAATATTTTTTACTTTAATTCCACCGTTTTCATTTTCCTTTCCTAAATTATTAATGCTTTCACAGATAGTTCGAAAAAAATGTACAGACAGTCGCATCCAAACATTCGCATTCACCATTAAGACAAGCAGATCTTACCAATATCACCAACTATGTTTCTAATAGAGGTATCCAGCATAAAATCATAGTGGTTAAGTTTTCATCTTTCCAACTCGCAACATTTAGACCTTCGAGTTTTATTACATTCACTTCTTCGAAATAGCCAACAAGACTAGCTACATGTTACTACATATCAATTACATCATATCAACAATTGCATCATAACGCGACAAATATACTACAATTTACACTATATCTATTATCTCGCATTTACTTACGAGCTTCATGGGATCCTTCAAAAGAATTTACATTCTCCCATTAATTTGTTGGAACGTAACGAGCGATATTTTACTGATAGCCTTCAATATTTTGCTAGTATCCTAATGCTACCGCCTTTATTTATCGTGATTAGTGAGTCTACAATTCTGAGGATTAGAAATAGATAGCAGAACTTTCTCTGTGCAAATACTATCATCGCTGGTCCGGTGCGAGAAGCGTATCTGAAAACTCTCTCGTAGTTGTGCTCCTCACGATACAACAATTACTTTAAGCATTTCCTTTATATATCTTTTATATATATATATATATATATATATATATATATATGCATATTTATATATACAAATATATATGTGTATATATGTATAAATATATGACATATATATATATATATATATATATATATATATTGTAGAATGTATATATATATCTTTTCAGATATTTCAATTTTCTACCATATTGCAAAATACAAGCCAAACAATTGAATGCTGCATTTATATGACTGTATTTGTATTTATTATATACATTAGTTTTTACATTGGACAATTACTTATTCTTCATAGCGATGACGTTTTCAAAGAATTGTAAGATCATGATATAGACGACTATAATAATAAGCTCAATTTAATTAATTAGCAACATATTCAAGTAAGCAATTCATCATATATTTAATGTGAATAAAAAAATATTTTTCTATCCTACAGGTGTAATGTTCCATTCTACAATTTTTCTATAAAAACGCAAAAGTTGTTACTACTTTTATTAATAAAAAGTATAAAACCGATAGAGCTTTCAATCGGTGGTGTATTTGTCGTGTCGCACGAAGTTTTTGGCGGAGTAAGTAATATCCTACAATTTAAGTTTTTTTCCGAAAATATTTATTTATATTAAAAGCAAATCAATAATTCCAGATAGCACAGAAAGCATATTCTTTTGCAACGGTTTATTATAGTACATTCAAAGGTTAAACTATCTTGCAATGATAAAAATATGAGACTTATTATTTTATGACGAAGATTTTATTTATATGTAAAAAGGATCTAGCATACTTACTTGTAGTAGATATGATAGCAGTCCTAAATAGTAAAGTATATATTGCTTATCAAAATTTCCATCATTTTATTCTAATCGTTCAATTTTTCTTCCAATTGACATTTCATTCACTATATTTATATTTCTTCGAAAAAAGAAGAAGTGCACTTTATATATTTGCATAATATTTTTTCATTTATTTTACACTTATAATACACATTTATTTTACATATGAGAAGTTAAGTTATCGATTGAACCGGCTACACTATGCTTATTTTGAAATGTGCTGCTTTTTCTTAAGCGAGTGTCGCTTACGATAGTTGGACGTCAACTGAGATAGTATGCAATCGAGCAACGCTTCTGTTCATTTCTCTCGAAATGCAAAGATTAAATCGTATAGCTGTCCTTTTTTAAATCTTTGGAAATAATCATCTGTTTTTATACTTTATCGTATTTTTAAGTATTCGATATTATAATTCTTGGAAAGGGAATAATATTCATATATTTTGTTCTATAGGTTCAATGATTATGATACTTTTTTCGTATTAATATTTAACAAAACGTTATACCTACTAATAAACGGTAATTAGAATGCACAACGAAGAAAAAAGAATATAGTTTATTCGTCGATTCTTTTCACTAAATGAAAGATATTTCACAATGTTACGAAGATTCACAATCTTACGTACTATGAACGGCATTTTCTCTTTTCCAATCGATTAGTACAATTTATTTTCAGATTTCATTCGAATCAAAGCATCATGTTGATGCAGTTGATATGTTGTGCGATAATTGCTTATCTCATACCACAGATAGTCTATCTGGTAAACGTATCTGTCCTAAGTATATTTTTATTATAATAATTAATATATTACCGTACTTAATCTTTTTAAAATGACACGTGTATGGAAAGTAAATTTTGATAATAATACTAATGTATATTATTAATTATGTTTGTAAATGTTCGTAATAGTACTACCTTACATTTTGCTATTTATATTACTTTTTCGCAAAACATCTTTATAAACATTGAAACTTAATATCTGAAACATTTACTATTTTATATTTAATTTTAATTTGAACAAAAATTGTTCTTTTCAATATCTTCTTAAAACATTTAGTAAAAAAGTCCGGGATAAACAATCAATTACTTTAATCTTTTTTATCGGTTGGTTAAATGGTATCTTCCTCTTGAAAAACAATATCTTTAATGCAAATAAAAAATAATATTTAAAAATATTTTCTTCCTATTGTTGTAAATTTTGTGTCAGTCATTAAAAATAAAGTATTCAGTAAAATAAAATTGAATTGTAATAATATATAATTATTTTCGTATTTTTCAATAAACTTTACTATTCATTGGTTGTCAATTATTTCTATTTATTAGATATTTTTTTACAAAATTAAACATTAATTATGTTTCGAAAGAATTTCATAATTATAGTTTTATCAGTTTTATACGATAGACAGGAACTTGCAATTATTTATAAAAGATTCAAGTCAATGATACCTGTCCGATATGTTCTTTATTGTTATATTATCGTTTACTTTAGTTTAACACGTTTTGTATAGATTTTCGTATAAATGTTCATTGTTTTCAAACGCATTTAATAACTTAAAAGAGTATTTAATTTTCAGATTAAACTATTATTTTCTCATGTCAGACTTGACTACTTTATTCTTTTTTGGTATATAATACATGACAAGTTACTAAATTGTTACTAAATTCGAATACACGATTTAATTTTTAACTCATGTTGCCTTTTTTATTATCTTATAATACTAAATTGTGATCTCACGTATTTTAATGAACGTAAATGTTCATTTATAATATATTCATTGGAGATTAAAAATACGTAAACGATTTAAAAATGTTAAAAAATATATACAACTTATTTGATGTAGTGATGAACTTAGGGAACAATCTGATTGGTAGTTAATAATAATAGATTATTCAAATATAAGGGAATCTTTTTTTTATCGTTCATTTATTTTAATTAATTTTCATTAATTTTAATTAATTTTTTTCTTTTCTTTTTAAGCTATATTGATTTGAAAAATTCTTGATGTAAGATGATTTATTTATTTTTTAATTATTTTTGTGATGATACTCGTTATTTTTTATTAAGATAAATGTAAGTAATACGTAGGCATTAAGCGAGGTTTGCCAAAATGATGAGTCTAAAAAAATCATTTATATATGATAATGTATAATTTATTATTGTTATTAATACATTATTTATTGTTAATAAATTTTCTTTAAGATATCTCAATTATCTGCGATAGTACAAAATAAAAGCAAAACTATTGAATGAAGCGTAATGATAGATGAATCTATATTTCCTATATACAATATATAATAATATGTTTAGGGTACATTAATGAAAATTTTAAAATGTCATGCTCGTAATATCCCGAAAATTGACACGAAAGAAAAATATTTTTCATGATGAGTATATATTTTTATTACAATAGGAATAATGGAAATAGATTTTACTGGATTGATAAAATCAATATTAAAAAATTTTGTTTGATACGAATTCTAAGTCGTAAAATATTAATTGTACACAAAAATATTTAATAACTTTTTACAGATGTCAAGTTACATTCTATAAAATTTCTATAAAAATTTAAATGCTGTTATCACTTATGTTAGCAAGAATTAATAAATTATGCGAGCTCTGAATCATTGGAATTATCATGGAAATTTTTGCTAAGGTGAATAATAAAACATTATCATTGTTTAAGATGCTTTGTGGAGGGTGCAACATGCTTGCATAAATTCTCTTGAAAACTTTTCATATTAACAATAAATTTTTTATTTCAGTTAATCCAAAAAGTATTTTCATTTACAATAGTATTTTATACTACGCTTTAAAGAAAACGATAATATCATAATGAAAATATAAATTTTCTTGTTATATATAGAAGATTTTATTTCTTCTAAAAATATAATGTACTCACATGTTTTAAAATTTGATGACCAAATTAAATATTAAAGATAAAATGTTGTAGATCTAAATTTCATTGATTTCACATGTCCTTTTATCAATTTGCTATTCATCAATGTAATGGCTGTAAAACTATAAAAAATCGATTAACTTTTGCTCGAAGAAATGTATTCACTTGATAAAATTCAACATTTCAGTGGTAAAGTTCACTACACCTCACCTACTATTGTATCGATCAGTTTTTTCTAACATCTACTACTTTTTTTTAAGCACCTATACTGTTTCATGGTTGCACGGCGACTGACAAGAGCTGCAATTACAAAACTGCTGCGCATGTCATGGAAAAATAAAAGGGTAAAATATAACGTCGCACGCTTAATGGTTGAGAACATTCATCTATTTTAATATTTATGTGCATGTCAAACATATGGCAAAGGGTTCAATAATAAAGAAGTTTATAAAAGAAATATATTCTAATGTTACGTTTCGTTATGATATTATTTTCATGTCACTGTTTTCCATATAATGGTATCTGCTATAATAAAGAGCTATTAGTATGCGCAATGAAGTAGAAGTGTGGGGTTGACTAATTGTTTACTTTGAAAAAGAGAATACTTGACAATGGCTCTAAGAGGTTCGAAATTCTATGAAGAACATTTCCTTTTTTCGAATAGAGTAGTTAAATTAGTATTGATACTATGCCCTTATCACAGTTCAATCCGACCGCTGTTTCAATTTTGTATTATAGTATCCTATTTATTGCCAATGATTGTACTTCAGGTAAATATTTTTTAAAGTGTATACTTGATTATTATTAATATAATTATTAATATAATTATTAATTCCTTTTTTATAGTTATTAATTAGTTCGTTTTAAATTAATCTACGCATGAATAAATATTTAATACAAAAATTAGATTTTATACAAATTAACAGGAATATATATGTATGTGTATATATATATATATTAATAGGATATATTAATATATAGATACACACACACACACACACACACACACACACACACACACACACACACACACACACACACACACACACATATATATTAATTATTTCTGAATATATATTTATTTTGTTCTAAATTGGATTTACAGTGCATTAACTTTTCACAATTGCAGTTTTATTATCTTCTCATGTCGAACATTAAATTGCTATCGAATTTAAAATTGCTGCAGAAGATGTTAACTAATCTATGTATTATTTGTACTTATAGCATCGTTTATTTTCGTTCCGCAACAGTTCGTATTATTATTATTATATTACAAGCATTATCAAATTTTGATGTATTTATATATATATATGTATATATATGTAATTACGAAGATGAATCTTTTAAATTCTAGATACAGAAATTGCTAGCTCACTACAAAAATGATTATGAACATTTTCTGAATAAAAAGGAACTATACATTTTAGAAAAATATATGGGACAAATTAAATTATATACAATTATTTTTGCGGGTAAATACGTCTATGCGAATGATTATATTCTGCAAATAGACATTGCATATAAACTATTTTACAGGTATCTGCTACCTCTATGCTATTTCATTAATGATTCCAAGTCTTTTAAGTGTTTTCCTGAATATTTTTGGAACATTAGACAGCGTGCATTTAATTTTACCCTTTCCTATTAATAATGTTTCTAACGCAGGGCCAATATATTATAGTTTGCTTGTTTATCAAATAACAGCAATCTTTATCACTTTGACAATAACATTTGTTTGTTATTCATCGTATATAGTAATAATACAGCACGCTTGTATGCAGTTTACCTTTCTAATGTACGTTTTTAATTGAAAAAATACATTATTTCTTATGCAAGGTATTGTCATTAATGTTAATATTATCTTTTAACTTATTTATTTTAGATTTAAAATAAGTCAACCATTTAAGAAAAAGATATATAAACAAAATTTTTGCTGTAATAGAAAAGTTCAGAAGGAACAGGAATGGGTAATAGACATAATAGAGCATTATATAAGAGCTACAGAGTTAGTTACATAATAAAAAATTTATTTTGTTTCCTTACTATATCTGATAATAATTTCTTTTTTTTTGTTTGGAAGATTTGTAGATATGCTAAACAATTTTTCAAAGATAATTTACATAATTGGAGCTTTCCTTTGCATGGTTCTTATTTTCTTTGATTTTCTTTATGTAAGTGGAACTTAAACAATTGATGAAGTATAAGTATTTAAGAATGAAACATTACTTTCCATACTATTTTTATAAATATTGTTATATATATATTATAAATATACTTTTATTCCAGTATATTATTTATCTTATTTTACATCAATTACTTATAGAATTTTTTGTTTAAAACACTTTGTTACTATGCTCCTTGTTTTCAGATATTGCAATTATCTGAGGTTTTGCAAAATACAAATGAAACGTTTGAATGCTTCATCGTTGTTGTTGGATCTGTATTGATTATTTATATTAATTTTTACATTGGGCAACTGCTTATTGATCATAACAGAGCAGTTTTCCATGAATTGTAAGATCCTATGATATGTCATAACTCGGACATCTTATCAATACGACTTGTAAAAATGAATATTTCAATATCTTTATTCGAAAGGTTTTCAAGTTGAAAAACTAGAAATTATAATTTTTATGAAAAAAACATCCAATGTTTTTGTTTACAGATGTCAAGTTCCATTCTATATACTTTCTATAAAAACCCAAAGGCTTTTGTTACTTATGATAACAAGAAGCATGAAGCCGTGCGGGCTTTCAATCGGTGGTATGTTCGTAGTGTCTCATGAAATTTTTGCCGAGGTGAATAAAAATAAATTATTTTTGTTTAAGACATTATAAATGCAACATGCTTGCATAAATTCTCTTAGAACTTTTTATATTAACAACAATTTTTTTATTTCAGTTAATCCAAAAAGTATTTTCATTTGTAATGGTATTTTATAATACGCTGTAAAGAAAATGATGCTTCTAAAAAAGATATAATGTACAACATATGTTTCAAATTTGGCGAACATTTTAAATATTAAAGATTAACAGTTGTGGATGTAAATTTCGTTAATTTTATAACTTCTATTATCAACTTGCTATTTATCGATGTAATGGCTATATACCTATAAGAACTCGATTTACTTTTACTCGAAGAGTATGTATTTACTCTTCAGCGATAAAGTTCATAAAGCAATCTAAAAGTAAAAATCAAACTAAAGTTCAAAAGTAAAATTCAATACTTCAATAATAAAGTTCACTGCACCTCAGTTATTGTTATATCAAAATTATTGGGTTGGCAACGAATAGTGAAAATACATAATTAGGGTAAACATCGATCCAATAAATTTTTTAAATAATACCATTGATTCCGTAGTGGTTTAAAGAAATTAATGCCGTACAGAATATGTAATTATAATTTTATTAATACAAGGAAAATATACATATTATTTGTGCACATAACGATGAGTCACATTGAAACACATTTTATATTTGTTGAAGTATGATATAATTGTTGATGTATTCTTGTGTAGTAACATGTAATTAGTTGTATTGGCTATTTCTGAAGGAATAATAATCAAGAATGTAATAAGACTCGGATTTTGTGAGTCTGATATAGATATAACTGGACTTGTTACGATTTAGATTGTTCTGGATACCTCCGTTTGAGGTATAGTCAATGATATTGGTAAGACTCGGTTGTCTTATTGAAGAGTGCGAATAGTTGAATGCAACTAACTATAGATTTCTCTCAAACTGCCTACGAAAGCATTAATGAATTAAGAAATGAAAAGGGAGAAATTTTAGTAGAAAGTGCCTGGAACGGAAAAGTAATATTCTTATTACTAGTGGGCGTGTCAGGATAGTTCGTTCGAAATGCTTAACCAATATTATATGTAGTCCTTTGTTCTAATGATCATGTGGACTCATGAATGTTGTATTGATATTTGGATAGTAGCTTATTACATTATCGAAGACTAGGTACTTTACTAATAATGCCTGAGCTCGAACAAAAATGACAATGTGTTTTATCTATTTTATTTCTTAGCGAGTATCCAACGAGTTCCCAAAAGCAAATGTACCCAATAGAGATATGTGGCTCTTAGGCGAAAATACTGTAGATACCTGAGATTGTGCACGTGTGTCAACATACCCTTAGGAGAAAGTATTGTAAATATCTAAGATTACGCATGTGTGTGTCAACATATTTGATTTGAATCGTATCGTAATTAATATAAAGTTTTGTTACAATGGTTATTTAAAAACAATATGCCTTTAACTTTGCAACTGAATCATTTTTCTTAATTACAATTAGTATCAGAAAATTTTCTATGAAGAATTCTTATTGTGGCTATGGAACTTTTTTGTTTGTTTCTTTTTTGTTTTTTCTTTGTTTATTCTAAACAGAAATAGTAATTACGTTATTTTCTTTGTTTTAAATAGAACGGTATATTTATCTTAAAATTGATATATTGCAAAAAATCATAGAATTCGAGCTATTAATTAGATTTAATTAATATTAATAAACTCAATATAATTAATAAATTTATTAATAATATTAATAAACCCAATGTAATTAATAAATTTGTTTATAATATAATTAATTAAATTTATTATTAATATTAATAAACTCAATTTCTATTTTATTGTAATTATATCTCCGTGTATTTTCAATTTTTTTTTGTATCTCTTTGGAACATTAAATAACGTTCAGATTAATTTCAAGCCCAAGATCACTATTCTACAGTTCGCTTATTTAACAAACTATAACAATCCATATATTTGTAATTATAGCCAGTATGTATTATACATACTATTTGTTATTCATACAACATGCGTGTTGTAAATTAAATGTTTTAAAGTATTTAATATAGAAGTAATATTTGTTTTAATCTCAATTACTATCGAAGACATAAACGTCATTTTTCGTCAGATTGAAGATATGTCAACCATTTCTAAATAACAAGAAATATAACAAAATGGCTTGGTTAAATAAAATTTTTACAATATGTCTCACTTCAAACGATATGACTAAATATATTCGATCTTACTAGTTTTTGTATATATTGGGTTGTTCGGAAAGTAATTTCGTTTTTTTCCCGACAGAGGATTTAATTGTATTTTTTTGCACCCAATTTCACACTTAAGCCGCATAATAATTATATATTTTGAGAGCTGATATAGCAAGGCTTATGTGTGAAAAAGTCCAATTGATTCTACTCAGTAGTTCTTGTTTGGTGCCCTTTTAAATATGAAGAGCAATAAGCAGCATTTTCGTCATATTTTATTTTTTTTCTATAGAAAAGGTAAAAATGCTGTTTAAGCCAGAAAGAAATTAACCGATGTGTATGGAGAAGATGTGTTGACAGTAAGCCAGTGTCAGAACTAGTTTGCAAAACTTCTATCCGGCAATTTTGATGTCGAAGATGCACCACGTTCTGGAAGGCCGGTTGAAGCTGATAAAGACACGATAAAGGCATTAGTTGATGCAAACCGGCGAATAACAACACGTGAGATCGGCGAGAGATTGAATTTATCAAATTCAACTGTTTATGATCACTTGAAAGGCCTGGGTTTAACCTCGAAGCTCGATACATGGGTTCCCATGTTCTCATGGAGAGAAATTTATGTTATCGCGTTGACGTTTGTTATTCGCTTCTCAAACGTTACGAAAATGATCCATTCTTGAAGCACATCATTACTGGGGACGAAAAATGGGTTGTATATAACAATGTCAAACGCAAGAGATCATGGAGGAAAAAAGATGAATCGGCTCAAAGCATTTCCAAAGCCAATATCCATCAAAAAAGGTGATGCTGTCTGTTTGGTGGGATTTTAAAGGTATCGTTTTTTTTTTAAATTTTACTAGATAACACAACAATTAATTCGGAAATCTACTGTCATCAGCTGGACAAACTGAATGATGTACTTTAATAGAAAAGGCCAGAATTAATCAACAGAAAAAGTGTAATATTCCATCAAGATAATGCGAGACCTTATACAAGTTTGGTCTCTCGCCAAAAGCTTTTGCAGCTTGAATGGGATACAATCCCACACTCACTATATTCTCCAGATTTGGCACCTTCGGATTATCATTTGTTTCGGTCACTGCAAAATTTTTTAGACGGTAAAACCTTCACTTCAAATGAGGAGGTCAAAAACCACCTCGATCAGTTTTTTTGCCAGCAAAGACCAAAAATTTTATGAGCGTGGAATCATGCTACTACCAGAAAGATGGCAAAAGGTATTGGATCAGAATGTCCAATATATAATTTAATAAAATTTTGTTCATTATACAAAAATTATCTTTCATTTTCATAAAAAAAAAACGAAATTACTTTCTGAACAACCCATTAAAATCAATAGGATCGAAGATATTTGGCCATATCGATTAAAAGAAGACACCCTTTATAAATTAAACTGGTAAGTATCATTAAGTAAATGAAAAACAATATTCCGACTTTATATAATTAATTTAAAACTTTGTTTTTTAAAAAAATTTCAATTATTTTCTATCAAAGTCATATCAGTTTTTTACTGATGTCAAGCACCATTCTACACTCTATCTACGAAAATTCAAATCCTGTTGTTAATCATGACATTAAGAAGCATGAAGCTACGGGTGTTTTTAATCGGTAGAATCTTTCTATAAATATAGAATCATCGTAAACTAAGTGTTTACGCAATTAGACATATAAAATTCTCAATAATTACTGAATCGTTTTAAAATCGTTATTTTTTTCTTTTTATTTCTGATAGCATGGTTTTAAAAACTTGAACATCTATATATATTAATAATATGTGTGTAATCACGATTCAACTTTAAGGTCATCAAAATGATAAAGACATCCGTTACGTAAAGATTTTTACGTTATGTACAAATTATTTTTGCTGTTCTTATATATTAAATCTAAATAATAAATTTGTTGGAGATTATGAAAATACATATTTATAATTATTACTGTTGGTCAGTGTATCGCTTATTAGTTTGTTATTTTCTCATACTTGATAATCTTTTATTAGTGCAGTTAGGTTGAATAAAATCTTGGATATTGCTTCGTTAATAAAGTTATTTTTCCTTGAACACGAATTAGTTTTTCTTATTCTTTTACAGTAAAATTAAATCCTTTTTTCACTCTCATAAGACTGTTTATTATTTTAGTTTCACTTTAATGAAAGAGTTTTCAATTTTGCGACCATTATGAATTACCGATTTCTTTTTCAGATTGACTTAAATAATAGATCTTGATCATTCTTGATCTTCGATCATTTTCCGTGAGATTTTTTCGGTCGAATTGAAATGAAACATAGTTAATTAAAAATCCATTCTTATGTCATTTTTTTTTTAATATTAGTAATTAAATCTCATATTGATACACTTTTATATCAATGAAGCTGTTTGCCATAGTCGAATATTATTCGATTATGATTTAGTCGTCCTAAAAATGCTATCAAAAATAAATGAGAACGTCTATTGTTGTTATGTAAAGTTAACTGTTATTATTAAGAATTTCTCTCATTATAATCCTGTAATGTGTAGCCAAGAGAAATAATTAATTGACGTCTTATTTAATCTTATCTTATTTTCTAATGAAAACAGAGTGTATGTTCATAGAACGTTATGATCAATTTTGTCAGTATATCTTGTGAATGAAATAATTAGATTGTGATACAGTTTCGTAAAAAATGATCTTTTTGAACTAGTATATTGACCTCTTACGCAATTAATTAATTGCGTAATTATAATAAATAATTATAAAAACGGATAATGCTCTTCCGGTTTCACATAATTATCTCGATTACAATATCTCCATTTCGTTTATATCGACATCATTATAAACTACATTTGTTGATACTACTTAAATATTTGGTTAGAACTTCAATCAGTTAGACGATAACCATGATTGATAGAAGATAAACTCCACTTATAAGAAAACAATCATTGATTTATTATCGTTATTCCTTTTTTTAGTTTATAGTAATTCAATTCTGGGAGATTCTAATCAATAAAACTGTTGATTTCTTAACGTAAGTAAACAACGATCATCAGAATTTTTATACATTCTTATTATCGTTAGTCTATGCAAAAATTACAATATTATATATATTAGAAGTTTTTAAATAATCATTTAACTGCACGTGATCTATTTTTTTTAAATAAAAATATATATATCAATTATCGATAATTGATCTAATTCATCAAGTCAATAGATTCATAATAAAAGTCTGTTAGGTTTGGGATCAGGTTTATCTAGGACGCAATATGAGCTCGTTTCTCAATACAATAAATAATTTGGGTACTAGTGTAAATAGTTATGTTCAAATGTATATGTAATTATGAGCCTGTATATGATATTTGAACGGAATGTTTTTAAGAGTCGGAAGTAGATTTTTGTTTAATTAGAACGAAAGTTGAAATATTCGCGTAGGTTTTTGAGAAAAGTAGATACAGGGTACATTGGCTTGATCAAAGCACGATTTTATAACAATGATTATGATAATGATAATAATGGTAATATGAGAAGCTATAATTGAACGAAATATAAAATATGTAATTTATATATTATATTCAATTTCATAATGAAACTGACGCCATTTATAACAAAGCGTTTTTCTAACATTACTTGTCCATTAAAGGCACTAAAATAACGAAAAGAATTTCATTGGAAACATGTGGAACATTCGGCCTTTGATGAACACTATTATGTTCACCTTTATGGAAATCATTAGGAATATCATGAAAATATTTATTCCACTGCAATACCGAATGGAGAATATTTCTGGTGAGATTGCTCTCATCACTGGTGCTGCTGAAAGTCTTGGAAGAGCATTGGCCCTTAGTTTAGTTAATCATGGTGCCATCGTTGTCATTTGGGACATC
This sequence comes from Vespa velutina, assembly GCF_912470025.1. Lineage (NCBI taxonomy): Eukaryota > Metazoa > Arthropoda > Insecta > Hymenoptera > Vespidae > Vespa > Vespa velutina. The sequence goes on along the minus strand of NC_062199.1, from coordinate 4,627,814 downwards.
AACCAAAAAGGTGAGTTGACTTTGATAATATATTTTAATCCCTTCTTAAATTCTCAATTTATTCGAAATAATAGATAGATGAGTGACGCGTATCATATTTGTATTTTAAAGGCATATATTTATTTTTATACACTTTTCCTAACTACAGTTTGACGTAACATTTAATTTTTTGTTTGTTTTCATTATGTCATACAAATTCATTTCTGCTTACACATTTATACTTACTGTAAGGATGAAAATAGTAATAAAAAAATTAATCCTATACACTTTAAAACGTCTTTTAAAGACATCTTTAAAGTATTGAAATACGTTTCAAAAAGAGAATTTAATTATACTAGAAACCGATTCAATGTTTGTTTATGGAAATTATTGAAAATAATATTTTTTCGTATTCCTTTGACAGAATCTTTTGTTCGCATTCACTGTTAATGCGAAGCATATTATCTGATGTATATAAAAAATAACCAGAAACATAGGCGTTTTTGGATCCAACCTTACACGGCTTTTTTCAACCTTACGATGAATACAATACGCACTCAAATCTTGGCGATCTGTTTTGGAAACTGTCCATATACATATATTTGTTTATCTATTTATTACTTCCTATACAGTATTATGAAAATTCAGTGAAAATGACATGAACAAATGAAATAACTTTCATCCTGAGATACATATACTCAGTAATAATAATATTATTAATTATTTACTATAAAATACTATATATTTAACTTTTGCCGAATTATGTATGAAAGCAAAATACATAGACGTATCTTTTTTCTATTATATTTTTAATTTCTTCCTAACAATGTTTTCACCTTTGACTAATAGCATATCGAATAAAAACATCTAAATATATTTAATTTCGTTCGTCAAATGATGCATGTATACAATTTACTTATTAATTCGGCCGAGCCGATTATTTAAGAACAGTTGTGACAATTAACTGAAAACTTATAAGTTTGAAATTAATTAATGATAAGAAAAGCATATAAGAATTATTTTTATTTCGAAAATCGTCAGAAGATGTTTACATAAATGATTGATTTTCTTTCGTTATCTTTCAGGTATTGAAGAAACGATGGAATTGATAAAAGCGACCGGTGGTACTTGTTACGGATACGTTTTCGATGTTCGTAATCGTGATGATATTTACAAAACGGCTGAAATAGTTAGAGAAGAAGTTGGTCAGGTGAGATGACATGCAAAATGTTGTTAGATTTTTATTGATGAACATAGCGGAAAATTCTGTTGATTTGCACTCGAACAATTTTTCGAGAGAAACTTCTTCTTGAGATTGATGGATTATGGAATGCAGGCGTTCTCGTGCTAACGATATACTTGCTTAGAAAATGATAGTAGATAACATTCTAATACATTGGATTTTCTTAAAGGATCAGATTAGCCATTTTAGTTCATTTATAGTTTTGTCGATTTTTAGGGTCATTTAGGGGAATTAATATTTGAAGAATTACTGTTAAAATTAGTTGAAAATTTTTGGCTAATGATCAATGAAGCTATTTTCTTTTCTTTTATATCGTGACAATCTTCGATTGTTTTGTATTAAATTTCGGGATATTTTCTAATTTCTACGATTTCAAGTTCAATACCAATCTAATCAGACACTATGATTTGCGGTGAAGTATTGTAACGAGTCGTTCGGTACATATCTTATATAACTTTTGTTGTTAAAGAACGTCTAACGCGCGCTTTTATACGTAAATAGTAGAATATTTTTATTCAAATATTTATTTAATTTGTAGGTAACTATTTTGATTAATAATGCAGGTGTGGTAAATATTGGAATTTTCTGGAAGACTTCGGATGATCTTTTTAGTCGTCTAATGGAAGTAAATATTATGAGTCTATTTTGGGTAAGAAAAACAATAATATATTCCTTATACGTTCAATTCTAAACGAAATCATTTAGTATATTACTGTTTAATGTTGTTGCTTATCAAAAAAAATATAATTCAAACATTGCGGTGGATTACAGATTCGAATAAAGATCGTAATATCTAAACGTACCGTATCGTTGTAAAGTGAACTGTTTTCCGACTATCTTTAGATTGATAGTTCTTTATTTTTGCTCCTTCAAGTCGTTTGAACTTATAAAATTTATCATAAATACTGCCAGTTAGATTTTCTCGAAAAATTTTTACTCTCTGTATTCATGACATATTCTTGTATATATATATATATATATATATATATATATATATATATATATATATATATATCCGTGTGCATATCGTTGTACAGCAAGTTAATTCGTTTATAAGGCTAATTAGAGGAAATTTTATGTATTGTTTTTACTTGTTATTTGCGTGAATTCATTAGCACTATCGTCTATCATTTTCAAAAGAGGAAAAGAAAATAGTAAATTGAAATCTGATAGACATCCGACTGCTTTTGAATGAAATCAAAAGAATGTAGTAGTTTTGATCGTGTCAGAATTAATGTAAACACAGTTATCATTACTATATGTAAATTCGCAGCGATTATATCGATCAATCGATTTGTTGAGTCTAGATGACCAAAAATCAATGAAAAATCATTTTGACTTGCTGATTCGATTCAGTACCGCAAGTATGTTCAAATGTATGTAATCGTTCGATAACAAACATTTTCTTCATGATAGTAATGAAATATATAAATTTGTTGCAACTATATGTGTTCCTAACAAATTCCTAGATTCTTGTAATAATAGAATCTTTTTCAGACAGTCAAAGTATTCCTTCCGGCAATGATAGAAAGCAACAAAGGGCATATTGTGAACATAGCGAGTATAGCAGGTCTCATTGGATTTCCGGTAATCGTAGATTATTCTGCGTCTAAGTATGCAGTTGTTGGTTCCAGTGAAGCATTACAAATGGAATTAGACGTATGTATTTTGCTTAATTTAGTATATTTATTTGCTGATAGAAATATCGATTAGTTGGCTATATTTTTGTTCCTATATTATTTTTTTATTTCTGTTTATACATTTTATTTAGTTTCATGGACATGACGTTAGCATTACATCAGTATGTCCGACTTTCATTCACAATACGGGCATGCCTGCAGCTAAATTCTCTGGGTATGAATGTTTAGTACCTGTAGAGTTAATTACTGTATAAATATGATAAAAATGAATATTTGTTTCAGGCGTGCTCCAATTGTTAGTCCGCAAGATGTTGCTGAAAGTACTGTTACTTCCATCCGGTGTAACAAGAAGTTTATTTTGGTGCCAAATTACATGTATTTTATACTATTTTTGAAATGGTATAATAGATTTCTTAGAAAACATTATCTGCAGCACTTTTTTTTAACTTTTATCGTTTACAATATAATAACAAATCTAAACCAAATTTCAAGATAATGCCACGTCATATCTACTATGAAATATTGAAGTTTTTAATGCAAATTGAACCAACTGAATTTTATCCAATAGAAAGTCAAGAAAAATGTAAAACACATCTTTCAAACGCAAGTAATGTTGCTATTACATCATAACCACTAGGCAGTTTTACATAATTTTTGCAAAAAGTATCATTTATGTAAATATTTCAATATGAATATATGGATAATAAAACATGAATAAAGAACAGAATCATCAAAAAAATTATCAAATAACAAGAGTTCATAATTTCGGAATAGAATATCGGAGACGAGTATAATTTGTTCCTTATTTATCTTATAACTAAAGTCCCAATAATTTGGCTATTACGTCAATAACCGAATATATTTTTGATGCTCTCATCTGTGTGTAATTATTTTAACTTAGGTCAAGGACAGGACATATGTATGCACAAGCGATAAAATGATCAAACCGATATTCATTTCAAAATACCGCTCGCAGCATAATCCCAAATTAACAGGAGAACATAAATACTTTTGAGGGAACTTCGTGAGGTAGATGTGAGATAATTGATTTAGTAGATATCACAGTATATTTATTGTAGTATGATACAATCGTCGTTGTGTTATGAGTCGCATTGGTAATTCTTGAATTACAATGAGATAAAATTCGGATGTTTGTATGTTGTGATTCTGAATATTATAAGTTAGACTGGTATGATTTAGTTTGTGCTAGACACCTTCATTTGAGGCATAGCCAGTTATATTGATAAGACTCGACTGTCCTACTGGAGTGCGAATGCTTGAATGCTATCGTCTGCGGATTTTTATATGCAATGGAACGTATTATTTGTTGTATCGTTGATAATGAATATGAGTGATCTGATTTATAGTTATATTTGTATCGAAATAAATTGTTATATAATTTTTTAATTTTTTTGATTTATTTGCACTAACTTTTTAAAAAAGAAAAAAAATTTATATATATATATATATATATATATATATATATATATATATGTAGGAATTTCACTAGGAATATCACTAAGACCGTAATGTCTTTCTGAAATAAATTTATTTTAATATACAGAAGGATGCAGATATAAAGAAGGAAAAATATAAAGCGAAGGTAAAACATATGCACAATCTCTTATGAAGTATCTTTTTATTATCGAAAAGAAATTTCTCTTCTTATATATCTCATCTCTTACCCTTTTTGTTTCCGATCCTTACAACTCTTTTCTTAATTTCTACCGATGTATTATACTGGTACTTACAATGTATTTATCTTATAACATAAGTCCCTATAGTTTGGTTGTTAGATCATACGAATCAACATTTGAAATTACCATCTGTGTGTAACCGAGTCTTAACATGAGTCAAGGACAGAATATGTGCGCATCCAAGTAATAAATTGATCAAACCGGTATTCATTACATGGAAATTAATTCAACGATTTTTTTTTTAATTACTCAGTTATAAACTATGTATTAATATTATGTATACGTATCTCAAATATGTAGATACACATATTTGATGTATCTAATCAAACAAACTGGCAAGATGTATGTTTTTTTATGTGTATAAGATATGCCGGTCAACAAATTAACTGAAAAACGGAAAGGTTCGAGAAGGTTGCTAATCGTACGTGTGGGTTTATGCATAAGGTTACCCATTCAGTGGATAAATAAAGAAATGAAAGGTTCTAATAGTAATTGGTTATGTGCATTTTGCGAGGTGCGTATGGTTATGGAAAATAAAGATCTGAGATATTAGGAGAGAGAGAATGAAAAATAGCGGCAAAATTGAATGCGAAAGAGAGTTTTGAATAATGTCCAGCGATTGATGTACGAGTGAAACATGTTAAGAAGGACAAACACCGAAGCAAAAAATTAACAGAGAGACAGATGGGACAGCGAACAGCGAAGAGCGAACAACGAACTGTATATGATATTATTCTTTTTATAATTTTTTAATTAAATATATTTTTCAATGTTTAACCAGTAGTCGAGTACAATTTTGTTTTCCTCAGCATTGCGCCGGCCTATTAGTAGGGTAAAAATTAATCTGCCATTAGTGTTTAACAGCTGTAATTATATTTTTTCCCACACACACACACACACGCACACATATTTTTGCACATATAGATTTGTATAGATTGAACATCATATATTTTTATTAAATATATTAATCTAAATATATATTTTTTTATGATTCTTATTGAATTTATTATATTGTAAATCGGTGAGTTGAAAATTCTTATTGGATTTGTATTAATTACATCAATGTGATCTTATTTTCTTAACCTGTGATGAGGAAAAAGTACGTGTTCGTAGAAACTAAAGATAACAGTTTGCTCTTATTGTCAAAAGAAAAAATATAATAATCTAATATAACAAGTGAGCGTAAAATATTATTTGCAATTGAGTACAAATTGTTCAGTTGAATAATATTTGTAAGAAAATGTAATTAATCGAAAAAATGTATTATAAAAAATAAATGCAACAGGATTGTCGATCTCGAAAATTTCATAAAAAAGTAATAGACACAGTGGATTTTTTTAACTATAACGTCATCGACAACGAGAAAAGTTTATTTCTGTATTTTTTTATTTTTTTTTCTAATATTTTTATAATATCTACGATTTTGATAAAAATCGATAAAAACTATTGGACGTACGTAGATCTCGTAATCCGTATGTTGCACTTACTTAAAAATTCAGGTAATTTATTGGATTAATGCAAAGAATCATGTTCGCCTACATTTCTCTTTCTTTTGTTTCTTGGGCAAAAAGATCTCGCTATTTCCTTTCGGAATCAAATAATTTCCAATTTACCGTTTTATGCATGATGTAATAGATTGCCAAATATCATATTTGTGATCTTTTTGACTTCTCCCACTTCACTCTCCCTCTCTCCTTCTCTTTCTCTCTCACCTTCTCTTTATCTCTCTCTCTCTTTTGCACATTCATACATGCTGCTATTTTATATAGACGAAATACGAAATTTATTTTGTAGTCGCAGGAAAAGAAGTGAAACGTGTAATTGTTATTTATTTAAAATAAATCATAAAGAAGAAAAAGCAATGATTGAGAGAGAGAGAGAGAGAGAGAGAGAGAGAGGGAGAGAGAGAGAAAGAAATTTCGATGAATTATATGTTATATTAAAAATATCGGAAACAATTTGTGTATATAAAAATGTGCTTGTAATCTAATTACATTGAGTTGTTTACGAGAAACGAAACATTTGGATTATGATAATTAAAATAAGAAATAAAATGTTATGTTTCAATTTGATTGAAGAACATTTCTTTGAAATAGGACATCAATAGTTTCTAATATTGTTATCGCCTTTTAGGATTGTTTGAAATTTTTAGATTGAGTTTTTCGTGCAGGAACAAAATAGAAAGCCTCGATTATTCACAATGCAAAATTTGAAACAAAATTTCTTTAGAACTCATTGATATTTTATCATAATCATTATCAAGAAGTGGCGAACCTATGATATATAATCTGCACGATTTATCACCAAATGTTATTCCCGTTTATTCATATTACTTTCGTTCTATCTTGTGTATATTGGTTATAGAAGTTTCATTTGAAGAAAGATTTTGAATTATGTAGTAATTAGTTCTGGTATATGATATAACGACAAATATTTACTGAAGACATATACAAAAAGTTCGGAATCAATGGGTCAAATGTATATGTACAGTAACCAGTTTTGAAATGCGTATTTCCCCCGCTCTTCACTATATGAATATCCCCACCACGCATTAAATATCTCGTTCAACTTGCTCTGCATTGAGTTCGTCGATAACCATTGGACGAAGAGGACTGCCTCTTTTTTTAAGCAGAAGAATTATTGATTTCGTTGACAATTTGTTGCTGTTATTTATTTATCCTTTTTCCGCTGCTTCTTGTATCCTGAAAGAAGATCTGTGGACACTTGATTTTTTTATGTAAGTTATATCATGTATTGGAGTATTTCCTTTTTCAAGTGTTATTATTATTGTAAAAATAAATAAACTTCGTGTTATTTTTTGTGAAAAATATTTAAATATCGAGAGTAAATTCTTAAATCCAATGTACAATTTAAGTATATATGATTTTGAAGATATGAAACTTTCTTGGAAGAGAGTAGTAAATATGTGATCTTGAACATGCTCAAACTAAAATCGTGTAATAATAATGTTAATGATTGTAATAAAACTAGTGATAATAATGATGTTGATATTACGATAATAATAATGATAACGAAGATAGTAATAATAATAATAATAATAATAATAATAATAATAATAATAATAATAATAATAATAATAATAATAATAAAAATAATAATAATAATAATGATAATAATAATAATAATAATAATAATAATAATAATAATAATAATAATAATAATAATAATAATAATAAATTATGTTTTATATTTTGTCTTATAAATTAAATTGTTGTTATTGCTTAATACAGGATATTTTCTTACAATTATCAATTGTTTCGAAAGGGAAACTAAAATAACGGTGAAAATTTATATAATCATGTGGATCGTTCTACCTATGCTCAAATTTATCATATTCAAACTTATTGGTATTATGAGAAGCATTATAAAGTTATTTATTCCGTTGAAATATCAAATGAAGGACATTTCTGGCGAGATTGCTCTCGTCACAGGTGCTGCTGGAGGTCTTGGAAGAGCGATAGCAATCGGTTTAGCTAATCATGGTGTTATCGTTGTCATTTGGGACATCAATCAGAACGGTGCGTTGACTTTGATATTCCATGTTATTTAAAAAATTATTTGTTTATTCAAAATTATATACGGAAGATAAATCTATGATAAATTACGGGACAAATATTCGTATTTAAAATCTTCATATAATTCAATTCACATATATTCTTACATTAGTATGTATTGTATTATAATTTCTATATTACGTTTATGTGTATTTTATTGTATTATTTTTTTTTATATATTGTAATAAATCATCTAACTTTAAGATCACATTTTGATCATTATAAGTATGAGAAAAAGTCATATATATATTGTTACGAAAACTTTTTCTTCTTAAGTCATAAATATTTTCATACGACTTGTTTATGTTTTTGGAATGAACGAAATATATTCTTAAAGTTTTCTATTCGTTTCGAAAAGATACATATTTAGATACATATTTATTCTTCTATTTATTTCATTCTGCATTTTAGCATAACGATTAAGTGAAAGTGATGAAATCAATTAAGATATCTTCCTTCTTAAGATAAAATATTATTAATTATTTATTAATTATTATAAGGATCTATACATTTATCTTTTGTCGTATTAAGTACAAATGCATACATACGTAAATGTATCTTAAATGTATTATTCGTAGTTATTTCTAATGTTTTTCTAATATTTATTTGAACACTCACTGGTAGCATATCGAATAAAAACATCTAAGTATATTTAATTTCGTTCGTCAAATGATGCATGTATACAATTTACTCATTAATTCGGCCGAGCCGATTATTTAAGAACAGTTGTGACAATTAACTGAAGACTTATAAGTTTGGAATTAATTAATGATAAGAAAAGCATATAAGAATTATTTTTATTTCGAAAATCGTCAAAAGATGCTTACATAAATGATTGATTTTCTTTTGTTATCTTTCAGGTATCGAAGAAACGATGGAATTGATAAAAGCGGCCGGTGGTACTTGTTACGGATACGTTTGCGATGTTCGTAATCGTGATGATATTTACAAAACGGCTGAAATAGTTAGAGAAGAAGTTGGTCAGGTGAGATGACATGCAAAATGTTGTTAGATTTTTATTGATGAACATAGCGGAAAATTCTGTTGATTTGCACATGAACAATTTTTCGAGAGAAACTTCTTCTTGAGATTGATGGATTATGGAATGCAGGCGTTCTCGTGCTAACGATATACTTGCTTAGAAAATGATAGTAGATAACATTCTAATACATTGGATTTTCTTAAAGGATCAGATTAGCCATTTTAGTTCATTTACAGTTTTGTCGATTTTTAGGGGAATTAATATTTGAAGAATTACTGTTAAAATTAGTTGAAAATTTTTGGCTAATGATCAATGAAGCTATTTTCTTTTCTTTTATATCGTGACAATCTTCGATTGTTTTGTATTAAATTTCGGGATATTTTCTAATTTCTACGATTTCAAGTTCAATACCAATCTAATCAGACACTATGATTTGCGGTGAAGTATTGTAACGAGTCGTTCGGTACATATCTTATATAACTTTTGTTGTTAAAGAACGTCTAACGCGCGCTTTTATACGTAAATAGTAGAATATTTTTATTCAAATATTTATTTAATTTGTAGGTAACTATTTTGATTAATAATGCAGGTGTGGTAAATATTGGAATTTTCTGGAAGACTTCGGATGATCTTTTTAGTCGTCTAATGGAAGTAAATATTATGAGTCTATTTTGGGTAAGAAAAACAATAATATATTCCTTATACGTTCAATTCTAAACGAAATCATTTAGTATATTACTGTTTAATGTTGTTGCTTATCAAAAAAAGTATAATTCAAACATTGCGGTGGATTACAGATTCGAATAAAGATCGTGATATCTAAACGTACCGTATCGTTGTAAAGTGAACTGTTTTCCGACTATCTTTAGATTGATAGTTCTTTATTTTTGCTCCTTCAAGTCGTTTGAACTTATAAAATTTATCATAAATACTGCCAGTTAGATTTTCTCGAAAAATTTTTACTCTCTGTATTCATGACATATTCTTGTATATATATATATATATATATATATATATATATATATATATATATATATCCGTGTGCATATCGTTGTACAGCAAGTTAATTCGTTTATAAGGCTAATTAGAGGAAATTTTATGTATTGTTTTTACTTGTTATTTGCGTGAATTCATTAGCACTATCGTCTATCATTTTCAAAAGAGGAAAAGAAAATAGTAAATTGAAATCTGATAGACATCCGACTGCTTTTGAATGTAATCAAAAGAATGTAGTCGTTTTGATCGTGTCAGAATTAATGTAAACACAGTTATCATTACTATATGTAAATTCGCAGCGATTATATCGATCAATCGATTTGTTGAGTCTAGATGACCAAAAATCAATGAAAAATCATTTTGACTTGCTGATTCGATTCAGTACCGCAAGTATGTTCAAAAGTATGTAATCGTTCGATAACAAACATTTTCTTCATGATAGTAAGGAAATATATAAATTTGTTGCAACTATATGTGTTCCTAACAAATTCCTAGATTCTTGTAATAATAGAATCTTTTTCAGACAGTCAAAGCATTCCTTCCGGCAATGATAGAAAGCAACAAAGGGCATATTGTGAACATAGCGAGTATAGCAGGTCTCATTGGATTTCCGGTAATCGTAGATTATTCTGCGTCTAAGTATGCAGTTGTTGGTTTCAGTGAAGCATTACAAATGGAATTAGACGTATGTATTTTGCTTAATTTAGTATATTTATTTGCTGATAGAAATATCGATTAGTTGGCTATATTTTTGTTCCTATATTATTTTTTTATTTCTGTTTATACATTTTATTTAGTTTCATGGACATGACGTTAGCATTACATCAGTATGTCCGACTTTCATTCACAATACGGGCATGCCTGCAGCTAAATTCTCTGGGTATGAATGTTTAGTACCTGTAGAGTTAATTACTGTATAAATATGATAAAAATGAATATTTGTTTCAGGCGTGCTCCAATTGTTAGTCCGCAAGATGTTGCTGAAAGTACTGTTACTTCCATCCGGTGTAACAAGAAGTTTATTTTGGTGCCAAATTACATGTATTTTATACTATTTTTGAAATGGTATAATAGATTTCTTAGAAAACTTTATCTGCAGCACTTTTTTTTAACTTTTATCGTTTACAATATAATAACAAATCTAAACCAAATTTCAGGATAATGCCACGTCATATCTACTATGAAATATTGAAGTTTTTAATGCAAATTGAACCAACTGAATATTATCCAATAGAAAGTCAAGAAAAATGTAAAACACATCTTTCAAACGCAAGTAATGTTGCTATTACATCATAACCACTAGGCAGTTTTACATAATTTTTGCAAAAAGTATCATTTATGTAAATATTTCAATATGAATATATGGATAATAAAACATGAATAAAGAACAATATCATCAATCGTAAAATTATCAAATAACAAGAGTTCATAATTTCGGAATAGAATATCAGAAACGAGTATAATTTGTTTAGTATTTTCTGATTTTCTGATCGGAACAGGATTATGCACATGGGATATTAATTAAACAAATCTGTATCGTTCTGTGTTTTTTGTTCTCCTATAAGACGAGAAGAAGTGTTTATTCAGTTCGACAGGAATCGATACATTGGATCGATACATTGATCAAGATGGCCGAAGATGGCCTTGACTATAAAAGGGGCGAGAACTTATTTTTGTTCAAATTGAGTTTACAGTTTCTCAACACTTTCCCTCTCTCCCTCTCTCTTTCTCTCCCTTTTTTGTTCTTTCGCCATCTTCTACATGTTTATGTATGCTATTGCTTTATGTAGATATTATCAGAACGCATGAAAGTTTATAATATAAAATTAAAGAATGCTTTTTACAAGATTATCGACTTTTATTTTTCATATTTTTGTAGATTAAAAGCATAAAAAAATTATGCTGAAAGTGACACTTTTTCAGTCAGTTTAATTTAATAAAATCTAGTTTCTCTCTTTCACTTTATGTGCTCAAGATGCTTTTGTGTTCAATTCTCGTATTTTGTTCAAATGTTCGCGAATTTTAAAGGTCTATAAAGGTAGAGAAAGAGAAAGAGAAGGAGAAATAGAAGAAGAAGAAGAAGAAGAAGAAGAAGAAGAAGAGTGAGAGAGAGAGAGAGAGAGAGAGAGAGAGAGAGAAATTTGGAACTGATATAAATTTTATTAAAAAAATTAAAGACAACTTATTTAGATAAAAATATCGCATCATTCTATTTCCATTTCTTCACTTTCAAGACAACAAATGATATATATTGATTAGAATTAAAAAACTGGACACTTACTTTCTTTTCCGTTTATTCTTGAAATTATGTTTTTCGAACTAACCGGAAAGAAATCTCAGAAATTACCTAACTAATTCAATTGAAATTTTGATACAATACTCTCAGATACATTATCTACAAAGTAGCCTACGATTTTTGCGATACGTTAATTAGTTTTTTAATATTAATTTTTCTGCTGTCAAATTTTTGTGCAAAAATAGTATTTCGTTTAGTTACCTCCCATTGTTAACACTTTTAATTTGCCGTACACTTTTAATTTGACAATTGTGCTCAGAAACACATTTTCTTTTTTAATTGTTTATGACTACCATATGAAATTGAGCGTCAATTGTTATGTGTGAGACGGCTACATCATTTGTCTACATATAACCAAAAATCTGACGGCTATAGCCGCCATTTGTGGCAACGTGTTACACAACTTTTGTATAATTGTTTGTTTAAGTTATAAACTACCATGTCGTCAAAAATAAAAAATATTCGTTTGATAATTTTGAGTTTGTAGATTTTTAAAAATATACCCATTTTTCAATACCTCTAGATGGTCAGATCTCTTAATTATTAGAATAAGTCTATAAAAATAATTTTTAATTTTTAAAGCGTCGAAAAAACGATGATCTTAATAATATTTGCTGTATGATATATGCTACGTGTATATTTTCGATTTTCGCTATAGTAAAGACATTTATAAAAAAACAGCTTAAAGAAGCATTTGGCAAAGTGAAAAGTCATCAAGAACATAATCATATTATTTTCAATGAACAGATCGAAAAATTTTGTCGATTTGAAATTTACTTAGGAAAGAAAGTAACGGTGTTAAAATATTGATCTGACAATCGAGCGGCATCGTATAAAATAATTGCATCGATACACAGTATAGCATAATATTTGATTGATTTTACTAGCCAATAGGCAATTTTGTTAAACTCATCCTAAGACAAAATGATTTATTAATTGGAAATGGTAAAATAGAAATTATTTAATTTAATGAAATGTTATAAATATAATTAGAAGTATATATTCTTCTTAAATCAGCATCTTTATTCACTTCCAATAATTCTGATTGATTGGATATATTCGTATTATTTTTTCCATTATTTTTAGATTCTTTTTAATACGGACATAATATTTACACAAGCGTAATACGTCTTAACTTCATTCACAGCACGGGTATAGTATATTCACCGTATATATATATGTAGGTGGATATTGTAGTAGACCTTTTGCCCTACAACCACGAGCCAGACTCGTAGTGAAGAATTTCTGCTATATTAATTTGGGTCGTCGTTGCTGTATTTGTTCTCTTCCTATTATTCTATCAGTTTTGGAGAAGGATGAAACAAAATTCTTGAAAAAACAACGTAATATCATAACAAGGAAACTTCATTAACATATCTTCAAGTTTATTTATTCTTCAAATTGTAAACTATCAAAGTTATTAATATGAGAATCATAAATATAAACATGCAGGTGAAATTTACAAAGGATGGCTTGATGATATCACTTAAAAATGAGTGAAAATTTGACGTACGCTGACTCAAAATTTTGTCGATTCAGACTCGGACTTTTCTTGAGAGAGATTTAGTTTACATTTTCTGAAGATAAATAATTTTTTGAGAGAATCGTTTAGTTCTGGGGCTCGTTCGATCCATTATTTTGGATTGTGAATCCTTTGTCACTATAACTAATAGTTTTCAACGGTTTCAACATGTGATCGGAATAATTTATACATTGATCAATTTTCATTGGAATTTAATAGCACGTTCTAACGTCTGTATAATATAAATCGAACTTTATGTTCTGAAGAAAACAATTCTGCCCAATTTCATGTCATTATTCGGTGATTTCCGATCGATTGTGTAAATAAGGGTATTTTAAGGTATTCGCTCGATTATCTTGTGTATTTGCTCAATGGTCGATTTTTCCAAACTCATCCTACATAAAAATCTGTAATTATGTGAAAAAGGTAAAAAAAATATTACCTCGTAGTATTTTATTCAAACAACAATTATAAATAAAGTTAGAGATATGTATAATATATAAATATTAAATATTAATATATAAATATATTTTTCCAGAGAACATACCTAAAAATTACATAAAAAAATGGTTGGTAAGGTCTTGCATATTTGTCCATTTTTGATATCGTGGAAAACATCACTTGTACATTATAAGCGTGTATATATACTTCTCTGAAAAAAAGTTATTCACTTTATCTCGATTTAGAAAAATTCACTCATCTATTGTTATTCAAAGTGCATTGTTATATGAACAAAGTACAGAATTTTTATTATATTGAAGTTAGAGAATAAACTGAGGATATTCGCGCAATTTCTTAAGAATGGTGAAGAAGAACTATCGAATCAATTATTTTCTTAGAATAATAGAAACGAACGGCGAACGAAATGAAAATGCGAAACATGTAGTGAGTCGTATTGGTTATTTCTGTGCTAATAATGGGATAAAACAAGGATGTTTGTATGTTGTGATTCTGAAGGATATAAGTTAGACTGATACGATTTAGTTAGACTGGTATGATTTAGTTTGTGCTCGACACCTTCATTTGAGGCATAGCCAGTTATATTGATAAGACTCGACTGTCCTACTGGAGTGCGAATGCTTGAATGCTATCGTCTGCGGATTTTTATATGCAATGGAACGTATTATTTGTTGTATCGTTGATAATGAATATGAGTGATCTGATTTATAGTTATATTTGTATCGAAATAAATTGTTATATAATTTTTTAATTTTTTTGATTTATTTGCACTAACTTTTTAAAAAAGAAAAAAAATTTATATATATATATATATATATATATATATATATGTAGGAATTTCACTAGGAATATCACTAAGATCGTAATGTCTTTCTGAAATAAATTTATTTTAATATACAGAAGGATGCAGATATAAAAAAGGAAAAATATAAAGCGAAGGTAAAACATATGCACAATCTCTTATGAAGTATCTTTTTATTATCGAAAAGAAATTTCTCTTCTTATATATCTCTTCTCTTACCCTTTTTGTTTCCGATCCTTACAACTCTTTTCTTAATTTCTACCGATGTATTATACTGGTACTTACAATGTATTTATCTTATAACATAAGTCCCTATGGTTTGGTTGTTAGATCATACGAATCAACATTTGAAGTTACCATCTGTGTGTAACCGAGTCTTAACATGAGTCAAGGACAGAATATGTACGCGTCCAAGTAAAAAATTGATCAAACCGGTATTCATTACATGGAAATTAATTCAACGATTTTTTTTTTAATTACTCAGTTATAAACTATGTATTAATATTATGTATACGTATCTCAAATATGTAGATACACATATTTGATGTATCTAATCAAACAAACTGGCTAGATGTATGTTTTTTTATGTGTATAAGATATGCCGGTCAACAAATTAACTGAAAAACGGAAAGGTTCGAGAAGGTTGCTAATCGTACGTGTGGGTTTATGCATAAGGTTACCCATTCAGTGGATAAATAAAGAAATGAAAGGTTCTAATAGTAATTGGTTATGTGCATTTTGCGAGGTGCGTATGGTTATGGAAAATAAAGATCTGAGATATTAGGAGAGAGAGAATGAAAAATAGCGGCAAAATTGAATGCGAAAGAGAGTTTTGAATAATGTCCAGCGATTGATGTACGAGTGAAACATGTTAAGAAGGACAAACACCGAAGCAAAAAATTAACAGAGAGACAGATGGGACAGCGAACAACGAAGAGCGAACAACGAACAGTATATGATATTATTCTTTTTATAATTTTTTAATTAAATATATTTTTCAATGTTTAACCAGTAGTCGAGTACAATTTTGTTTTCCTCAGCATTGCGCCGGCCTATTAGTAGGGTAAAAATTAATCTGCCGTTAGTGTTTAACAGCTGTAATTATATTTTTTCCCACACACACACACACACGCACACATATTTCTGCACCTATAGATTTGTATAGATTGAACATCATATATTTTTATTAAATATACTTTTTTTTAACTTTTATCGTTTACAATATAATAACAAATCTAAACCAAATTTCAGGATAATGCCACGTCATATCTACTATGAAATATTGAAGTTTTTAATGCAAATTGAACCAACTGAATTTTATCCAATAGAAAGTCAAGAAAAATGTAAAACACATCTTTCAAACGCAAGTAATGTTGCTATTACATCATAACCATTAGGCAGTTTTACATAATTTTTGCAAAAAGTATCATTTTTGTAAATATTTCAATATGAATATATGGATAATAAAACATGAATAAAGAACAGAATCATCAAAAAAATTATCAAATAACAAGAGTTCATAATTTCGGAATAGAATATCGGAGACGAGTATAATTTGTTCCTTATTTATCTTATAACTAAAGTCCCAATAATTTGGCTATTACGTCAATAACCGAATATATATTTGATGCTCTCATCTGTGTGCAATTATTTTAACTTAGGTCAAGGACAGGACATATGTATGCACAAGCGATAAAATGATCAAACCGATATTCATTTCAAAATACCGCTCGCAGCATAATCCCAAATTAACAGGAGAACATAAATACTTTTGAGGGAACTTCGTGAGGTAGATGTGAGATAATTGATTTAGTAGATATCACAGTATATTTATTGTAGTATGATACAATCGTCGTTGTGTTATGAGTCGCATTGGTAATTCCTGAATTAATAATGAGATAAAATTCGGATGTTTGTATGTTGTGATTCTGAATGATATAAGTTAGACTGGTATGATTTAGTTTGTGCTCGACACCTTCATTTGAGGCATAGCCAGTTATATTGATAAGACTCGACTGTCCTACTGGTGAGTGCGAATGCTTGAATGGTATCGTCTGCGGATTTTTATATGCAATGGAACGTATTATTTGTTGTATCGTTGATAATGAATATGAGTGATCTGATTTATAGTTATATTTGTATCGAAATAAATTGTTATATAATTTTTTAATTTTTTTGATTTATTTGCACTAACTTTTTAAAAAAGAAAAAAAATATATATATATATATATATATATATATATATATATATGTAGGAATTTCACTAGGAATATCACTAAGACCGTAATGTCTTTCGGAAATAAATTTATTTTAATATACAGAAGGATGCAGATATAAAAAAGGAAAAATATAAAGCGAAGGTAAAACATATGCACAATCTCTTATGAAGTATCTTTTTATTATCGAAAAGAAATTTCTCTTCTTATATATCTCTTCTCTTACCCATTTTGTTTCCGATCCTTACAACTCTTTTCTTAATTTCTACCGATGTATTATACTGGTACTTACAATGTATTTATCTTATAACATAAGTCCCTATGGTTTGGTTGTTAGATCATACGAATCAACATTTGAAGTTACCATCTGTGTGTAACCGAGTCTTAACATGAGTCAAGGACAGAATATGTACGCGTCCAAGTAAAAAATTGATCAAACCGGTATTCATTACATGGAAATTAATTCAACGATTTTTTTTTTAATTACTCAGTTATAAACTATGTATTAATATTATGTATACGTATCTCAAATATGTAGATACACATATTTGATGTATCTAATCAAACAAACTGGCTAGATGTATGTTTTTTTATGTGTATAAGATATGCCGGTCAACAAATTAACTGAAAAACGGAAAGTTTCGAGAAGGTTGCTAATCGTACGTGTGGGTTTATGCATAAGGTTACCCATTCAGTGGATAAATAAAGAAATGAAAGGTTCTAATAGTAATTGGTTATGTGCATTTTGCGAGGTGCGTATGGTTATGGAAAATAAAGATCTGAGATATTAGGAGAGAGAGAATGAAAAATAGCGGCAAAATTGAATGCGAAAGAGAGTTTTGAATAATGTCCAGCGATTGATGTACGAGTGAAACATGTTAAGAAGGACAAACACCGAAGCAAAAAATTAACAGAGAGACAGATGGGACAGCGAACAACGAAGAGCGAACAACGAACAGTATATGATATTATTCTTTTTATAATTTTTTAATTAAATATATTTTTCAATGTTTAACCAGTAGTCGAGTACAATTTTGTTTTCCTCAGCATTGCGCCGGCCTATTAGTAGGGAAAAAATTAATCTGCCATTAGTGTTTAACAGCTGTAATTATATTATTTCCCACACACACACACACACGCACACATATTTCTGCACCTATAGATTTGTATAGATTGAACATCATATATTTTTATTAAATATATTAATCTAAATATATATTTTTTTATGATTCTTATTGAATTTATTATATTGTAAATCGGTGAGTTGAAAATTCTTATTGGATTTGTATTAATTACATCAATGTGATCTTATTTTCTTAACCTGTGATGAGGAAAAAGTACGTGTTCGTAGAAACTAAAGATAACAGTTTGCTCTTATTGTCAAAAGAAAAAATATAATAATCTAATATAACAAGTGAGCGTAAAATATTATTTGCAATTGAGTACAAATTGTTCAGTTGAATAATATTTGTAAGAAAATGTAATTAATCGAAAAAATGTATTATAAAAAATAAATGCAACAGGATTGTCGATCTCGAAAATTTCATAAAAAAGTAATAGACACAGTGGATTTTTTTTAACTATAACGTCATCGACAACGAGAAAAGTTTATTTCTGTATTTTCTTATTTTTTTTTCTAATATTTTTATAATAACTACGATTTTGATAAAAATCGATAAAAACTATTGGACGTACGTAGATCTCGTAATCCGTATGTTGCACTTACTTAAAAATTCAGGTAATTTATTGGATTAATGCAAAGAATCATGCTCGCCTACCTTTCTCTTTCTTTTGTTTCTTGGGCAAAAAGATCTCGCTATTTCCTTTCGGAATCAAATAATTTCCAATTTACCGTTTTATGCATGATGTAATAGATTGCCAAATATCATATTTGTGATCTTTTTGACTTCTCCCCCTTCACTCTCCCTCTCTCCTTCTCTTTCTCTCTCACCTTCTCTTTATCTCTCTCTCTCTTTTGCACATTCATACATGCTGCTATTTTATATAGACGAAATACGAAATTTATTTTGTAGTCGCAGGAAAAGGAGTGAAACGTGTAATTGTTATTTATTTAAAATAAATCATAAAGAAGAAAAAGCAATGATTGAGAGAGAGAGGGAGAGAGGGAGAGAGAGAGAAAGAAATTTCGATCAATTATATTTTATATTAAAAATATCGGAAACAATTTGTGTATATAAAAATGTGCTTGTAATCTAATTACATTGAGTTGTTTACGAGAAACGAAACATTTGGATTATGATAATTAAAATAAGAAATAAAATGTTATGTTTCAATTTGATTGAAGAACATTTCTTTGAAATAGGACATCAATAGTTTCTAATATTGTTATCGCCTTTTAGGATTGTTTGAAATTTTTAGATTGAGTTTTTCGTGCAGGAACAAAATAGAAAGCCTCGATTATTCACAATGCAAAATTTGAAACAAAATTTCTTTAGAACTCATTGATATTTTATCATAATCATTTTCAAGAAGTGGCGAACCTATGATATATAATCTGCACGATTTATCACCAAATGTTATTCCCGTTTATTCATATTACTTTCGTTCTATCTTGTGTATATTGGTTATAGAAGTTTCATTTGAAGAAAGATTTTGAATTATGTAGTAATTAGTTCTGGTATATGATATAACGACAAATATTTACTGAAGACATATACAAAAAGTTCGGAATCAATGGGTCAAATGTATATGTACAGTAACCAGTTTTGAAATGCGTATTTCCCCCGCTCTTCACTATATGAATATCCCCACCACGCATTAAATATCTCGTTCAACTTGCTCTGCATTCAGTTCGTCGATAACCATTGGACGAAGAGGACTGCCTCTTTTTTTAAGCAGAAGAATTATTGATTTCGTTGACAATTTGTTGCTGTTATTTATTTATCCTTTTTCCGCTGCTTCTTGTATCCTGAAAGAAGATCTGTGGACACTTGATTTTTTTATGTAAGTTATATCATGTATTGGAGTATTTCCTTTTTCAAGTGTTATTATTATTGTAAAAATAAATAAACTTCGTGCTATTTTTTAATAGCACGAAAAATATTTAAATATCGAGAGTAAATTCTTAAATCCAATGTACAATTTAAGTATATATGATTTTGAAGATATGAAACTTTCTTGGAAGAGAGTAGTAAATATGTGATCTTGAACATGCTCAAACTAAAATCGTGTAATAATAATGTTAATGATTGTAATAAAACTAGTGATAATAATGATGTTGATATTACGATAATAATAATGATAACGAAGATAGTAATAATAATAATAATAATAATAATAATAATAATAATAATAATAATAATAATAATAATAATAATAATAATAACAATAATAATAATATTAATAATAATAATAATAATAATAATAATAATAATAATAATAATATTAATAATAATAATAATAATAGTAATAATAATAATAATAATAATAATAATAATAATAATAGTAATAATATTAATATTAATAATAATAATAATAATAATAATAATAATGACGATGATGATAATAATGATAATGATAATAATAATAATAATAATAATAATAATAATAATAATAATAATAATAATAATAAATTATGTTTTATATTTTGTCTTTTAAATTAAATTGTTGTTATTGCTTAATACAGGATATTTTCTCACAATTATCAATTGTTTCGAAAGGGAAACTAAAATAATGGTGAAAATTTATGTAATCATGTGGATCGTTCTATCTATGCTCAAATTTATCATATTCAAACTTATTGGTATTATGAGAAGCATTATAAAGTTATTTATTCCGTTGAAATATCAAATGAAGGACATTTCTGGCGAGATTGCTCTCGTCACAGGTGCTGCTGGAGGTCTTGGAAGAGCGATAGCAATCGGTTTAGCTAATCATGGTGTTATCGTTGTCATTTGGGACATCAATCAGAACGGTGCGTTGACTTTGATATTCCATGTTATTTAAAAAATTATTTGTTTATTCAAAATTATATACGGAAGATAAATCTATGATAAATTACGGGACAAATATTCGTATTTAAAATCTTCATATAATTCAATTCACATATATTCTTACATTAGTATGTATTGTATTATAATTTTTATATTACGTTTATGTGTATTTTATTGTATTATTTTTTTTTATATATTGTAATAAATCATCTAACTTTAAGATCACATTTTGATCATTATAAGTATGAGAAAAAGTCATATATATATTGTTACGAAAACTTTTTCTTCTTAAGTCATAAATATTTTCATACGACTTGTTTATGTTTTTGGAATGAACGAAATATATTCTTAAAGTTTTCTATTCGTTTCGAAAAGATACATATTTAGATACATATTTATTCTTCTATTTATTTCATTCTGCATTTTAGCATAACGATTAAGTGAAAGTGATGAAATCAATTAAGATATCTTCTTTCTTAAGATAAAATATTATTAATTATTTATTAATTATTATAAGGATCTATACATTTATCTTTTGTCGTATTAAGTACAAATGCATACATACGTAAATGTATCTTAAATGTATTATTCGTAGTTATTTCTAATGTTTTTCTAATATTTATTTGAACACTCACTGGTAGCATATCGAATAAAAACATCTAAGTATATTTAATTTCGTTCGTCAAATGATGCATGTATACAATTTACTCATTAATTCGGCCGAGCCGATTATTTAAGAACAGTTGTGACAATTAACTGAAGACTTATAAGTTTGGAATTAATTAATGATAAGAAAAGCATATAAGAATTATTTTTATTTCGAAAATCGTCAAAAGATGCTTACATAAATGATTGATTTTCTTTTGTTATCTTTCAGGTATCGAAGAAACGATGGAATTGATAAAAGCGGCCGGTGGTACTTGTTACGGATACGTTTGCGATGTTCGTAATCGTGATGATATTTACAAAACGGCTGAAATAGTTAGAGAAGAAGTTGGTCAGGTGAGATGACATGCAAAATGTTGTTAGATTTTTATTGATGAACATAGCGGAAAATTCTGTTGATTTGCACATGAACAATTTTTCGAGAGAAACTTCTTCTTGAGATTGATGGATTATGGAATGCAGGCGTTCTCGTGCTAACGATATACTTGCTTAGAAAATGATAGTAGATAACATTCTAATACATTGGATTTTCTTAAAGGATCAGATTAGCCATTTTAGTTCATTTACAGTTTTGTCGATTTTTAGGGGAATTAATATTTGAAGAATTACTGTTAAAATTAGTTGAAAATTTTTGGCTAATGATCAATGAAGCTATTTTCTTTTCTTTTATATCGTGACAATCTTCGATTGTTTTGTATTAAATTTCGGGATATTTTCTAATTTCTACGATTTCAAGTTCAATACCAATCTAATCAGACACTATGATTTGCGGTGAAGTATTGTAACGAGTCGTTCGGTACATATCTTATATAACTTTTGTTGTTAAAGAACGTCTAACGCGCGCTTTTATACGTAAATAGTAGAATATTTTTATTCAAATATTTATTTAATTTGTAGGTAACTATTTTGATTAATAATGCAGGTGTGGTAAATATTGGAATTTTCTGGAAGACTTCGGATGATCTTTTTAGTCGTCTAATGGAAGTAAATATTATGAGTCTATTTTGGGTAAGAAAAACAATAATATATTCCTTATACGTTCAATTCTAAACGAAATCATTTAGTATATTACTGTTTAATGTTGTTGCTTATCAAAAAAAGTATAATTCAAACATTGCGGTGGATTACAGATTCGAATAAAGATCGTGATATCTAAACGTACCGTATCGTTGTAAAGTGAACTGTTTTCCGACTATCTTTAGATTGATAGTTCTTTATTTTTGCTCCTTCAAGTCGTTTGAACTTATAAAATTTATCATAAATACTGCCAGTTAGATTTTCTCGAAAAATTTTTACTCTCTGTATTCATGACATATTCTTGTATATATATATATATATATATATATATCCGTGTGCATATCGTTGTACAGCAAGTTAATTCGTTTATAAGGCTAATTAGAGGAAATTTTATGTATTGTTTTTACTTGTTATTTGCGTGAATTCATTAGCACTATCGTCTATCATTTTCAAAAGAGGAAAAGAAAATAGTAAATTGAAATCTGGTAGACATCCGACTGCTTTTGAATGTAATCAAAAGAATGTAGTCGTTTTGATCGTGTCAGAATTAATGTAAACACAGTTATCATTACTATATGTAAATTCGCAGCGATTATATCGATCAATCGATTTGTTGAGTCTAGATGACCAAAAATCAATGAAAAATCATTTTGACTTGCTGATTCGATTCAGTACCGCAAGTATGTTCAAATGTATGTAATCGTTCGATAACAAACATTTTCTTCATGATAGTAATGAA
The DNA here is from genome assembly GCF_912470025.1 of Vespa velutina. Taxonomy (NCBI): domain Eukaryota; kingdom Metazoa; phylum Arthropoda; class Insecta; order Hymenoptera; family Vespidae; genus Vespa; species Vespa velutina. The sequence goes on along the minus strand of NC_062199.1, from coordinate 4,604,032 downwards.
ATATATAAATTTGTTGCAACTATATGTGTTCCTAACAAATTCCTAGATTCTTGTAATAATAGAATCTTTTTCAGACAGTCAAAGCATTCCTTCCGGCAATGATAGAAAGCAACAAAGGGCATATTGTGAACATAGCGAGTATAGCAGGTCTCATTGGATTTCCGGTAATCGTAGATTATTCTGCGTCTAAGTATGCAGTTGTTGGTTTCAGTGAAGCATTACAAATGGAATTAGACGTATGTATTTTGCTTAATTTAGTATATTTATTTGCTGATAGAAATATCGATTAGTTGGCTATATTTTTGTTCCTATATTATTTTTTTATTTCTGTTTATACATTTTATTTAGTTTCATGGACATGACATTAGCATTACATCAGTATGTCCGACTTTCATTCACAATACGGGCATGCCTGCAGCTAAATTCTCTGGGTATGAATGTTTAGTACCTGTAGAGTTAATTACTGTATAAATATGATAAAAATGAATATTTGTTTCAGGCGTGCTCCAATTGTTAGTCCGCAAGATGTTGCTGAAAGTACTGTTACTTCCATCCGGTGTAACAAGAAGTTTATTTTGGTGCCAAATTACATGTACTTTATACTATTTTTGAAATGGTATAATAGATTTCTTAGAAAACTTTATCTGCAGCACTTTTTTTTAACTTTTATCGTTTACAATATAATAACAAATCTAAACCAAATTTCAGGATAATGCCACGTCATATCTACTATGAAATATTGAAGTTTTTAATGCAAATTGAACCAATTGAATTTTATCCAATAGAAAGTCAAGAAAAATGTAAAACATATCTTTCAAACGCAAGTAATGTTGCTATTACATCATAACCACTAGGCAGTTTTACATAATTTTTGCAAAAAGTATCATTTATGTAAATATTTCAATATGAATATATGGATAATAAAACATGAATAAAGAACAGAATCATCAAAAAAATTATTAAATAACAAGAGTTCATAATTTCGGAATAGAATATCGGAGACGAGTATAATTTGTTCCTTATTTATCTTATAACTAAAGTCCCAATAATTTGGCTATTACGTCAATAACCGAATATATTTTTGATGCTCTCATCTGTGTGTAATTATTTTAACTTAGGTCAAGGACAGGACATATGTATGCACAAGCGATAAAATGATCAAACCGATATTCATTTCAAAATACCGCTCGCAGCATAATCCCAAATTAAAAGGAGAACATAAATACTTTTGAGGGAACTTCGTGAGGTAGATGTGAGATAATTGATTTAGTAGATATCACAGTATATTTATTGTAGTATGATACAATCGTCGTTGTGTTATGAGTCGCATTGGTAATTCCTGAATTAATAATGAGATAAAATTCGGATGTTTGTATGTTGTGATTCTGAATGATATAAGTTAGACTGGTATGATTTAGTTTGTGCTAGACACCTTCATTTGAGGCATAGCCAGTTATATTGATAAGACTCGACTGTCCTACTGGTGAGTGCGAATGCTTGAATGCTATCGTCTGCGGATTTTTATATGCAATGGAACGTATTATTTGTTGTATCGTTGATAATGAATATGAGTGATCTGATTTATAGTTATATTTGTATCGAAATAAATTGTTATATAATTTTTTAATTTTTTTGATTTATTTGCACTAACTTTTTAAAAAAGAAAATATATATATATATATATATATATGTAGGAATTTCACTAGGAATATCACTAAGACCGTAATGTCTTTCTGAAATAAATTTATTTTAATATACAGAAGGATGCAGATATAAAGAAGGAAAAATATAAAGCGAAGGTAAAACATATGCACAATCTCTTATGAAGTATCTTTTTATTATCGAAAAGAAATTTCTCTTCTTATATATCTCTTCTCTTACTCTTTTTGTTTCCGATCCTTACAACTCTTTTCTTAATTTCTACCGATGTATTATACTGGTACTTACAATGTATTTATCTTATAACATAAGTCCCTATAGTTTGGTTGTTAGATCATACGAATCAACATTCGAAGTTACCATCTCTGTGTAACCGGTCTTAACATGAGTCAAGGACAGAATATGTGCGCATCCAAGTAATAAATTGATCAAACCGGTTTTCATTACATGGAAATTAATTCAACGATTTTTTTTTTAATTACTCAGTTATAAACTATGTATTAATATTATGTATATGTATCTCAAATATGTAGATACACATATTTGATGTATCTAATCAAACAAACTGGCTAGATGTATGTTTTTTTATGTGTATAAGATATGCCGGTCAACAAAATAACTGAAAAACGGAAAGGTTCGAGAAGGTTGCTAATCGTACGTGTGGGTTTATGCATAAGGTTACCCTTTCAGTGGATAAATAAAGAAATGAAAGGTTCTAATAGTAATTGGTTATGTGCATTTTGCGAGGTGCGTATGGTTATGGAAAATAAAGATCTGAGATATTAGGAGAGAGAGAATGAAAAATAGCGGCAAAATTGAATGCGAAAGAGAGTTTTGAATAATGTCCAGCGATTGATGTACGAGTGAAACATGTTAAGAAGGACAAACACCGAAGCAAAAAATTAACAGAGAGACAGATGGGACAGCGAACAGCGAAGAGCGAACAACGAACAGTATATGATATTATTCTTTTTATAATTTTTTAATTAAATATATTTTTCAATGTTTAACCAGTAGTCGAGTACAATTTTGTTTTCCTCAGCATTGCGCCGGCCTATTAGTAGGGTAAAAATTAATCTGCCATTAGTGTTTAACAGCTGTAATTATATTATTTCCCACACACACACACACACGCACACATATTTCTGCACCTATAGATTTGTATAGATTGAACATCATATATTTTTATTAAATATATTAATCTAAATATATATTTTTTTATGATTCTTATTGAATTTATTATATTGTAAATCGGTGAGTTGAAAATTCTTATTGGATTTGTATTAATTAAATCAATGTTATCTTATTTTCTTAACCTGTGATGAGGAAAAAGTACGTGTTCGTAGAAACTAAAGATAACAGTTTGCTCTTATTGTCAAAAGAAAAAATATAATAATCTAATATAACAAGTGAGTGTAAAATATTATTTGCAATTGAGTACAAATTGTTCAGTTGAATAATATTTGTAAGAAAATGTAATTAATCGAAAAAATGTATTATAAAAAATAAATGCAACACGATGGTCGATCTCGAAAATTTCATAAAAAAGTAATAGACACAGTGGATTTTTTTTAACTATAACGTCATCGACAACGAGAAAAGTTTATTTCTGTATTTTTTTATTTTGTTTTCTAATATTTTTATAATAACTACGATTTTGATAAAAATCGATAAAAACTATTGGACGTACGTAGATCTCGTAATCCGTATGTTGCACTTACTTAAAAATTCAGGTAATTTATTGGATTAATGCAAAGAATCATGCTCGCCTACCTTTCTCTTTTTTTTGTTTCTTGGGCAAAAAGATCTCGCTATTTCCTTTCGGAATCAAATAATTTCCATTTACCGTTTTATGCATGATGTAATAGATTGCCAAATATCATATTTGTGATCTTTTTGACTTCTCCCCCTTCACTCTCCCTCTCTCCTTCTCTTTCTCTCTCACCTTCTCTTTATCTCTCTCTCTCTCTTTTGCACATTCATACATGCTGCTATTTTATATAGACGAAATACGAAATTTATTTTGTAGTCGCAGGAAAAGGAGTGAAACGTGTAATTGTTATTTATTTAAAATAAATCATAAAGAAGAAAAAGCAATGATTGAGAGAGAGAGAGAGAGAGAGAGGGAGAGAGAGAGAAAGAAATTTCGATCAATTATATGTTATATTAAAAATATCGGAAACAATTTGTGTATATAAAAATGTGCTTGTAATCTAATTACATTGAGTCGTTTACGAGAAACGAAACATTTGGATAATGATAATTAAAATAAGAAATAAAATGTTATGTTTCAATTTGATTGAACAACATTTCTTTGAAATAGGACATCAATAGTTTCTAATATTGTTATCGCCTTTTAGGATTGTTTGAAATTTTTAGATTGAGTTTTTCGTGCAGGAACAAAATAGAAAGCCTCGATTATTCACAATGCAAAATTTGAAACAAAATTTCTTTAGAACTCATTGATATTTTATCATAATCATTTTCAAGAAGTGGCGAACCTATGATATATAATCTGCACGATTTATCACCAAATGTTATTCCCGTTTATTCATATTACTTTCGTTCTATCTTGTGTATATTGGTTATAGAAGTTTCATTTGAAGAAAGATTTTGAATTATGTAGTAATTAGTTCTGGTATATGATATAACGACAAATATTTACTGAAGACATATACAAAAAGTTCGGAATCAATGGGTCAAATGTATATGTACAGTAACCAGTTCTGAAATGCGTATTTCCCCCGCTCTTCATTATATGAATATCCCCACCACGCATTAAATATCTCGTTCAACTTGCTCGGCATTCAGTTCGTCGATAACCATAGGACGAAGCGGACTACCTCTTTTTTTATGGAGAAGAATTATTGATTTCGTCGGGAATTTTTTGCCGTTATTTATTTATCCTTTTTCCGTTACTTCTTGTATCCTGAAAGAATATCTGTGGACACTTGATTTTTTATGTAAGTTATATCATGTATTGGAATATTTCTTTTTTCAAGTATTATTATTGTAAAAATAAATAAACTTCGTGTTATTTTTTGTGAAAAATATTTAAATATCGAGAGTAAATTCTTAAATCTAATGTACAATTTAAGTATGTATGATTTTGAAGATATGAAACTTTCTTAGAAGAGAATAGTGAATATGTGATCTTGCTCAAATGCTCAAACTAAAATCGTGTAATAATAATGTTAATGATTGTAATAAAACTAGTGATAATAATGATGTTTATATTACGATAATAATAATGATAACGAAGATAGTAATAATAATAATAATAATAATAATAATAATAATAATAATAATAATAATAATAATAATAATAATAATAATAAATTATGTTTTATATTTTGTCTTATAAATTAAATTGTTGTTATTGCTTAATACAGGATATTTTCTTACAATTATCAATTGTTTCGAAAGGGAAACTAAAATAACGGTGAAAATTTATATAATCATGTGGATCGTTCTACCTATGCTCAAATTTATCATATTCAAACTTATTGGTATTATGAGAAGCATTATAAAGTTATTTATTCCGTTGAAATATCAAATGAAGGACATTTCTGGCGAGATTGCTCTCGTCACAGGTGCTGCTGGAGGTCTTGGAAGAGCGATAGCAATCGGTTTAGCTAATCATGGTGTTATCGTTGTCATTTGGGACATCAATCAGAACGGTGCGTTGACTTTGATATTCCATGTTATTTAAAAAATTATTTGTTTATTCAAAATTATATACGGAAGATAAATCTATGATAAATTACGGGACAAATATTCGTATTTAAAATCTTCATATAATTCAATTCACATATATTCTTACATTAGTATGTATTGTATTATAATTTCTATATTACGTTTATGTGTATTTTATTGTATTATTTCTTTTTATATATTGTAATAAATCATCTAACTTTAAGATCACATTTTGATCATTATAAGTATGAGAAAAAGTCATATATATATTGTTACGAAAACTTTTTCTTCTTAAGTCATAAATATTTTCATACGACTTGTTTATGTTTTTGGAATGAACGAAATATATTCTTAAAGTTTTCTATTCGTTTCGAAAAGATACATATTTAGATACATATTTATTTTTCTATTTATTTCATTCTGCATTTGAGCATAACGATTAAGTGAAAGTGATGAAATCAATTAAGATATCTTCCTTCTTAAGATAAAATATTATTAATTATTTATTAATTATTATAAGGATCTATACATTTATCTTTTGTCGTATTAAGTACAAATGCATACATACGTAAATGTATCTTAAATGTATTATTCGTAGTTATTTCTAATGTTTTTCTAATACTTATTTGAACACTCACTGGTAGCATATCGAATAAAAACATCTAAGTATATTTAATTTCGTTCGTCAAATGATGCATGTATACAATTTACTCATTAATTCGGCTGAGCCGATTATTTAAGAACAGTTGTGACAATTAACTGAAGACTTATAAGTTTGGAATTAATTAATGATAAGAAAAGCATATAAGAATTATTTTTATTTCGAAAATCGTCAAAAGATGCTTACATAAATGATTGATTTTCTTTTGTTATCTTTCAGGTATCGAAGAAACGATGGAATTGATAAAAGCGGCCGGTGGTACTTGTTACGGATACGTTTGCGATGTTCGTAATAGCGATGATATTTACAAAACGGCTGAAATAGTTAGAGAAGAAGTTGGTCAGGTGAGATGTTACGCAAAACTTCGTTAGATGCATAGCGAAAAATTCTAAGGATAAGGATTGGATAATTTTTGTTTCACGAAATGTTGCCTATATTTTTTTGAAATTGATAGATTTTCGAGTTATGGCTTTCTTTTGCTAACAATTTACTTGCTTAGGAAGAGATATTAGATGACATTCTAATGAGGTTGAATATTATCTATATCATTATTTCTAGGTTGCGTTTTCCTAAATGAGCTTTGCAGTCGTTCATTTACAGTTTTATCAGTTTTCAGCTGCGTTTTGGGAAATGAATATTTATGCGATTAATACATTATTACATTAATACATTTGCATCTTAAGCTCATACATGCGTGAAATTTTTCCTAGCGATTATTACCGAAGGACAGACTTACATGTTGATTTTTTATACGATAAAAAAGAAATTTTAGTGATATGGGTCAATTTTAGACTTTTCCGAATAATCCAAATGGTTTAAAATTATTTGTAAATATTCGACAAATATTCAATGAAACTATTCTCTTCTTATTTGTGTCGCGACAATCTTTGCTCATCACGCATTAAATTTCTGGATATTTAAAAATTTTTGTAATTAGAAGTTTCATATCAATTTGATCAGGTGTTATGATAAGTAGCAAAGTATTGCATTGAATCGTATGGCATATTTTATATAAATATTATTATTAGAGAATATTTAACGCGACGCTTTTATACGTATAGTAGAATATTTTTCTTCAAATATTTTTCTAATTTGTAGGTAAACATCTTGGTTAATAATGCAGGAGTGATAAATATTGGAAATTTCTTGGATATTCCAGATAATCTTCTTAATCGTACAATGGAAATAAATATCATGAGTCAATTTTGGGTAAGTAAAACTATAATATATCCTTTATATATTCAATTCATTTAGTATTAATGTTTAATTTTGTTGTTTAATAATAAAACTGCTATTAAAATCGTATGGTTTTTTATAGTTTCGAATAAAAAAGGTAATATGAAAATGTACTGTATTGAAAATGTACTATATATACAATGATTTTGTGGTTGAAGAGTGAACTGTTCTGCGACTTTCATTAAATTGACAGTTCTTTCTATTTCCTCTTTCAAATTTTTGGAACTCATAGAAAGTGTCATAGAAACTGCTGATTAGACATTTTGAAAAAAACATATAGGTACTCTCTGTATTTATATATGTGTGTGTATTTATGTCCGAATATAATATTGTACTCAAAGTTAAATAGATGAACTTAATCTAGACGGCCGATTAAAGCAATATATTCATATATGTTTTACCCATTTTTTGCTTGAATCCATTGCCACAACAGTATATTACTTTGAACTGTTCAAAAAAATTGTAAATTGGACATCCGACTGATTTCAAATTATATCATTAGGATATAATCATTTGTTTCAGTGATTGAAATTAATGTAAATCCACCTTTATTTCCGAAAAAAGAATCGCTTCCTTTCATATTATTATCTGTTGATTAAGTTATATCGTTTATTTTTCGATTTAGTTGAACAAAAATCGATTCTGTTAAACTCATTCTGTGAGTAAGAATGAGTTGTTAACTGAAAAAGTTGAGTAAATAGATTATTGTGAGGGAAATATTTGTTTTCTACATTCGTTTATTCATAAAAACGATTAAAGAAGAATAGAATTGTTTACAATTATGTTTAATTCTTATCACTATGTCAAAATATTATATAATATAATTTAATAAGTGGGCACTTTTGGAATCCATTAAAGGAGAAAAATAATTTTTGAAAGGTAAATCGATTAAGTATCTCATTGTGTGACGATCAGATTTAAATATATATGTAATCGATCGTTGATTACAACCTTTTCATTATAATCGTAATTAAATATAAAAATTTTTTATGATTATATAAATTCCTACCAAAATTCTGGATTTCTGTTAATAAATTCCTGATAATAGAAATTCTTTTCTATTTTCTATACAGACAGTAAAAGCATTTCTCCCGGCGATGATAAAAAGCAATAAAGGTCATATTGTAAGTATAGCGAGTGCAGCTGGTCATGTGGGGTGTCCAAAACTAGTTGATTATTGTACCTCAAAGCACGCAGTTGCTGGATTCATTGAATCATTACGATTAGAATTAGAGGTATGTATTTTTTTTTATTTAGTATCTTTATTTGCTTGTAGAAATACCATTTGTTATATCGGTATATTTTTATTTTATTTTATTTCTTTTTTCTATTTATACATTTCTTTTAGTACGAGGGATATAATATCAATACTACAGTAATATCTCCTTACATCATTCGCAATACGGGCATGAATATAGAAGGAGTTGCTCGGTATGAATGTACGCGTAGAGCTAGTTATAAAATATGATAATAATAAATATTTATTTTAGGTTTGCATCGTCTCTCAGTCCGAATGAAGTCGCTGAAAAAACGATAATATCCTTACGATGTAACAAACATATCGTTATTATACCAGCATTCTTAAAAATTCTAATAATTTTGAAATGGTAGATATCAATTTCTCTTTAAATTTTCTTTATAATAAATAAATTTATAACACTTATCTTTAATTTTTATCGTTTACAATTTAAGAAACAATATTAAATGAAATTTCAGGATACTGACATGGGATTTCTTTCGTATGCTAATTCGTTCTTTAATCAACTATGATATTTTATCCAGCTATGAATTGATAAAGGAATCATCAGTAAAACAAAGTCCAATAAGGTCCAAAATTGTCGAGCGAAACATTAATAATTAACTGGTGGTTAATTATTAATTAATATTTTCAGTTCTTTATTTGCGCATTTTTATTATAATCATTACTTATAATTTAAGCAGATTAATCAGACAATTAATTAAAAATAATCAAATGAGATAATGAATTAGTATGCATTTTCTTTTCCGATAAGAATATAACTAATATATACAAATGCTGATAAATAGTTTTGCATGACTGTTCTTTTTTGATATCGTGAGGAATGTTATCTCAACATTATAGAAATGTTTGCTTGCTACGTGCTTCTTTAAAAAATATTGATATACTTTATATTTTTTTTTTTTTTAAATTTCACTTATCTACTCTTATTTTTTATGAGCAATCTTGCTTTTTTGATAAATTATAGTTAGCAATGTTGTAGACGATTGTTTCATGATGTAACATTGATCTTTCTTTTGTTTTATATGTTATTAATTGTGCATTTAAATCTGCTTTTTTATTGTTTCAAGCGTATTACTATTTCTTATTGTTTTTAAATCTATCTTTATTAACTATATTAAATTATATTAAATCTATTTTAAAACTTAGTCCTAGAAGCTCAATAAAAATTTTTTTTTTAGTATTTAGTTATTAATAGTTATTAATTATTCTCTATTTGGTGTTAGAAAATTTGAGACCTGAAATGGTTGATAATTTATGTCATTTATTTAATAAATTTTGTAATTGTATCTATGCGTTACATTTTTCGATACGTCATTTATAGCGATCAAGGATAGGAATACACTCAAGTTACTGCAGAGATTTTGTAGAAATATTAATAAAAATGAAAAAAAAAATTCGAATCTAGGTATTTTTAATTACAATTTTTAATAACAATTTTAATTTATCTTAAGAATTATCGATAATAATTTTAATTTATCTTACGATTTTGTCCTATGAATTGTCGATAATATATTTAATTTACCTTAAAAATTGTTAGCAATAATTTTGTTTATCTTCCGATTTGTCGAATAAAAATTTGTTTCAATCTTCCTTTTTAATTGTTGATAATAATTTTAATTTGTCTTACAAATTTTTTATACTATTTTTAATTTATTATGAGTTGTCAGTAATATCCTTGATTTATCGACAAGTTTTTGGTAATAATTTCAATTTACCTTACGGATAATTGTTAATAATCCTTACCTTATGGGTTGTCGGTAATGTCCATGATTTCTCTTGCGAATTGTCGGTAATGATTTTAATAATAATAATAACAATTTATCTTCCGAGTAATCGATAATAATTTTAATTTACCTTACGAATAGTTCATACTATTTTTGATTTATTTTACGAATTGTCAATAACATCCTTGCATTCTACAAGTATTCTTCTATTTAAATAATTCTAATCAACAATAAAATCGTATTAATTGACATAATATTATAAAGTTTATTATAGTTGATGTAATTTACAATAGTTTCATCTTTAATATATATATACTTCATATTAAACCTCTGGTACAAAGATAATCGATGATAATCTATTAAAAAGATATGTACGAGTTAAAAATGTTTTTATCCAACAAAATAATACAAATAATAAATAATTACTGTGTAATAAAGAAATATTTTGTTTAAATTAAAAAAAAAAAAAAAAAAAAACAAACTCATATTTAGATTCTAGATTCGGATATAGGTAAAAAATTCAAATTATTTTTATTAATATTAGATGAATGAATATTTTATGATAAATCTACATTATTGATACGGGTAATCGATACGTGTTAATAAATTGAATTAAAATAAAAATTAACTGCAACATTAAAGCTAACAGAAAGCTTATGGCAGTTGAGAGACTGAGATCGCGTGTTCACTTGGTTTTCACATAAACATGTACGTAACTGTAGAAACAACTTAAGCCAAACGTAATAAATACACATATAAGTATCTTCAACAATTTTCATAATTTTCATAATGTTCGTTATGTAAGTTAACTCGACATATATATATATATATATATATATATATATATATATATATAATTCTTTTTTCGTTTCTGTAAGTGGTGAACAAAATTCTTTTGATATTACGAAGAAATATAATATCTCCATCGATCGTATAATACACGACATATTGACGAACGTCCAGTCAATCAAGTTTCCCGCGCTTTTTCTCCAAATAACGGTAAGACAGTTCTCAGGGAAGGAGCGTACGTCTTTTTCCAAGGAAAAGTATTTCTCGATTTCGGAACGCGACTTATCGGTGTAGTATCATTACAGAGATAGTCTGGATCAGAGTTGACCAAGCGTCGAGTACGTAACACACACATATATATATATATATATATATATATATATATATATATATAAGCACACAATGTTTATATGTAACATAACGTATCTCATCCATTAGATCGTGAAGAGTAGTACGTACATACGTATATGAGTACATACATATATACATACATATATACATACATACATACATACATACTTATATACCATGTCTCCTTTTATCGATATTACGAGGGAAGAGAAAAAGGAGTGGATAGAATCTGTTAGGCGATAAACGAAGTTGCCTTCTCTTCGAGTGATCTAGAGATCATTCTTGAGATCGTTCCGAACGTTCAGACATGTTCCGCGTAATCGAATTCGCGAATACGAAAACGCGAAACCGTTCGAATGGGCCAATCGCCATCGTTTACCAACGTTCACTTACCTTCCAAACGTAATTCAGTTGTCTTGTTTACAACTGTGTTCGCCTTTCTCTCAAAGTGCCTTGTCATCCTTGTTTTCACGTACTTTTCACTTTTGTGTTTCCAGTTATGTTTTATCAACGATGTCCACATCCAGGTGTTGTCCATGAACGCGGAATCAAATATCTATGTTTTTGGTAAGTACAACGATCTTATCTTTTCTCTCTTTTTTTTTTCTTTTTTTTTTTTTTTTATTGCTTTTTGTTTGCTTTTGTTTCATTTCGTTTAGCTCGATGTATAAGCGAGAATAAATATTTTTATTTGTTGATTTTATATATGCTAAATTATTGTTTTATTCTTTTTTACAAACTGAGATCAAATATTATTCTTGATTGTTCTTACGTAAAAGTAATATATTTGTTTCATTATTTTTTATCGGCTTAAAGATCAAAATTATTTGAGTAGAAAATTTGTTTTAAATTCATTTATGATTGTTCGCGAATATTTTCTTTTTTTTTTTTTTTTCATTATTTTGATATAAGCATGACAATATGTTTTTTTTATTTCTTGGTTTTATGTAAAGGATAATATTGTTACATTCTTTCTAATCGGCTGAGATGGATGTTATTTCTAAAAAATTTAATTTATACAATTTGTTTCAAACATAAATATTTATAATCATTTACAATCATTACCATTTTTTTTCTTTTTTTTTTAAAAAAGACAAAATAATTAAAAGAAAAATTTTAATCTTCAAAATTTTATAATAATGCATATAAAAATGTAACATTTTGCCGACTTAAAATTGAAATATAAAGTATCAATCAAATAACGTATCAATCGATAATGTCATTTTCTATTTGATAAGTATTCACTATTGAATGTTTTAAGCGGGAAAATTACAAAATTACTTCATTAAAATACAACGAACAGTTTTTCTCTTTCCATCGTTTGTTGAACGTTACTTTTGTTTGTAATATCCTATAGATGTTATGTACGTACAAACATCCACCCATCTACCCACCCACACACACACACAAACATATAGACGCACCTAGCCATACGTATATACTAGCTTTTGAGTTTGCTTTACTCACTCCTCGTCCATTGTTCTTATTCGGCTTCCAAATTGCTACCGGTTAAAGCGAGCGCCTGTAACGTTACTTTTGTGTTGGCTTTAGTCGCTGCAATACGTTCCGTTCTGTGCACGTACAGGGAAAATTAAATATCCGCGAAATTCATCTTCTCACGGTTGGCCTGTTGATTTTTAATTAATTTCGATTATAGAACTTTCATAACTTCTCCTGATGTGACGCCATGATAACCTGTTTAAAATTCGTTATTTTTCATAATCATTACATACGTTATTTTGTATTATCTAAAGATATTTTATTATGTATAATCTTTATATATATATATATATATATATATATATATATATGTGAATATAAAAGTACATTATTGTTATTTATTATATGAAAAATATGTGTTCAAAATAGTATAATATTAACTATACGTACGTATATAGAATATATCCGTCCACGGATGTCCGGGCAAATATCTCGCGACTCGTTGAAGTAACAAGAAAGTTTAATAAGAGAAATTTCCATGGCTCAGTGTCAATACGAAGTACATAATTCCAAATTTCTTTTTGTTTTACTCGAGAACTTTGTTTTGAGTTATGAAAGTCAACATAGTTTTGTTGAATATCTATAATTCTTTTTTGAATGCTTATTTTATTGTGCAGTAACATTTGCAATTTAAATTATATCTAATATAAAGTTATTAGAAACTGTGTATCGTTTACAAGATAATCGACATCCTAAGAATTAAAGTACCTGATTTTTTATACTACGATTTTAAAAACAATCATAAACTATTTTGTTCGATTACGTTGAACAGTATCATTAATCACTTTCAACTCGTAAAAGTATACAAATGATTGATACGAAACTAATGTATTTTGTATAGTATGGAGTATGAATTGCAGTATAATATGAATCTGTTAGTCAATTGTTAAAATGTCGATTATCTCGTAAAACTTGCACAATAGAAAATTTTTTATTACATATGACTTTGATTGAAAATGGCCACTGCTAAATAAATTTGTAAAAAAAAAAAAAAAGATTATAAAATTAATCTGTTCAAAAAAAAATTATATTGACCATCGTGGCTCACAAAAGTCACAAATAAAAAAAATATTTTTATGCGCTCTGTAAATGACTTAGGGTTATGCAACTTTTTTGTTTCTAATAAACTTCCTTGTAACATCAATCAGTTTGCGAAATATTTTCTCCGACATTTATGGCCGGAACATATAAATATGTATATATATATATATATAGTATTCAAAATTCCAACTTTATTTATTGACCGATCTATAATGGTACAATATTATAAAAATCATTGAAGATTTCAAGATTACTTATTAATCAAGTCTAATATAATATTCCAATGATAAGTTCTTATTTAGGTAAAAATATATTACAAATTACAGCGTTCATTATTGATCAAATTAAGCCTAATATAGTATTCAATATCGTTTATTAAACGTATATTTAATATTGTTTATTGAAATACAAATTTCTTTAAATATTTCACTGTTACTTATCGACCAATGCAAAATCAGTAAATATATAATAATATCAGTAATTATATATTGCTATTATAAAAAAATACTAAAAATATCGACTTCACTTTTTAACCATTTAAGACAAACGTATTACTGTAATCGATGTTATTTTTTCGGATAAAAAAATATTGAAAATATTAGGGCTATTTATTGCTAAATAATACTATTAATGGTGTTACAAAATATATTAGCAAGTATACAAATTTTGGCATTACTTATTGTCCAAACGGAGACAGACAAACGTAATAATATATTGAAACTTCCTCGACAGTCCTCAGAAAAAAAAAAAGAAAAAAATATCCACCGTCATTTATCAACTGATCGATTGAAAAAAAAACTATAGTTTATTATAAACACCGGGGGGTTGTTTAATTCGCAACTAAGATATTGTTAGAAGTATGTCGACGTTAGTTATTGGCGAAGTTGTTAGAAACTTTTCGGATGGTTTATTCGCAAGCTGGCAATAATAGAAGTAGTCGAATCGTAGGAACGATAATATTTATATCGTAACTCTCGTTGGTAGATTCCCGTACTCGAAAGAATTTCTATCGTGTGTCGCACCGAGAAGGCACCGAAGAGGCCAAGATTTTCTCTCTCTCTCTCTCTTTCTTACAGATGTTTCACTCGAGATTACGACATTCTTACGTTTTTCTCTCTCTCTCTCTTTCTCTCTTTCTCTTTCTTTCTCTTTCTTTCTCTCGAGGCACAGATTGAAATCTGTATGGTGCGAGAGGTACGGCCACGGTCCAACGTCATTTTTTTTCCTCCGTTCTTTCACTTTTTGCTTTCACGTCGTAACCCTATACCCCGGACGTTGCTTTTCAAACGTCCACGAAGAAAAGAGACAACGACAAAGAAGACGAAGAAACCATCATCCCGTATATGCTCGAGATAACAAATGTTTCTTATTTCAACATTTTCCATTACTTTTAATATTTCGTTGATAATAATATACATTAATCCTCATCGATCTCTTTCGATCTATTCGAATTCAAGATTGAGATTTTAATAAGAAAGAAATAAAAGAAAATGAATAAGTATTTATTTTTATATTTTTCATATAATACATAATAATAATATATTATATTTATCATTTTCTTCATATATAAATATATATATATATATATATATATATATATATGAAGAGAGAAAGAGAGGGAGAGAGAGAGGAGATATGTTTTATTTTTTATAATAGATATTGCAACAGTTTTGGATTGATCAATAAATAACAATTGAATTTTCACTATTTTATATCTAAATAAACAACACTAGTATAGTTTAATATTATATTAAGTAAAGAATACAGGTAATATAATACTAAAGAAATTTGGATTACTAATTAAATTTATTATATAATATTTTTGGATTTGTTAAAAATTATATATCGTCGGAATTTTTATAATTTTATATCTAAATAAATATAATATTATTTACAGTATTATATTAGTTTTGATCAATAAGTAATGTCGAAATTCTCAATAAAAGTTATTACTATTATATACTTTTTTTCCATACCTGATATTCTTTAATAATATTTGAAGTAATTCGAGTCTTATATAGATATGGGATGGAGTTTATGAGGAAAATGATTTTTTACAGTACTTATTAGAATCCTATGCGATTGTAATGTGGTATTAAGCCACAAAAACTTTTATGCAATATTTTATAAGACGATTTTAAATGACGTCGTCATGTGTAGAAAATTGAATATATAATTTTTATACACTTATACGTATTTCAATATTTTGCATAAAATTAATCGAATGAAGAAAATAATTTAAAAATTAACATCTCATTAATAATGTCTTATCAATTTTAATATAAAATAATTAAAATTCTAATTCTAATTCTAAATTTATTTTTCTCCATTGTAGGACCTAAAACATTGATCAAAGAATTTTAATTATTTTTATCTAAATATTGTGCAAATATCGGTTTATCAAAAAAAAAGAAAATTCTAATTTTCTCAAAAAAAAAAAAAAAAAAAAAAAAATTCCAATTATCCTAATCCATCTGTAATATTTAGAATCCGGATTGTGTACATTGAATTCGAGATTCCGAAAAAAAAGGAAGAAAGAAAGTGAAAAAAAAGAAAAAAAAAAATAAAGGAAAAGAATCCCATAAATCTACACGATCTTTTAATCCTCTTATCAGATTTTTATCTATCTTACATAATCACTGCTGAGTCCAAGGTTTCAGGAAAGAATGAAGAAAAAAGAACAAGAAAAGAGAAAAAGAGAAAACAAAACAAAAGAAAAAATTAAAAAAATGAAAAATAAAAGGGGAAAAAAAAAACCGAAAGAAAAGATTAAAACGAATTTTCTAAACCCTATTCTAACTTTCAGCAGGTTGTCAATCTTTTTTCTTTGTTATATAACCCATCGATCAGTCGATAATAATTGATGGACAGAACTAGGCGTTAATGTTGTAGCTTTTTACGTCACGTTAAAGATGATAGGGCCCTAGAACCGTAAGACTACATCATAGGGTCTATGATGATATATCAATTACGGTCGGGCACACAAGCTGAATAGCCGATACCCATGAATATCGGACGCATGTGCGCGTCTGGAATGACCACACGCGCTACACTTACCTTAATGGATAACGAATGCGCGTCTCGTAAAAGTTCCTTCTCCTCTAGGGAGAACGTTTAAGGAATATCCTTTAGATATAACGGGTGTCGGATAGATAAGGAAACATAGATATTTATTCATTTCTATCTCATTGCTGAAGACATATCCGAGATGTCCTATTAAGATAAAAACCATCTTCTATATATAGGAATGAGAACGAAAATATTCATTTTCGAGGAAAAAGAAATATTTCTCGTTCGATCAATGGCAACACAACAATTCGTTTTCTTATTTCGCTTCC
Organism: Vespa velutina; assembly: GCF_912470025.1. Taxonomy (NCBI): domain Eukaryota; kingdom Metazoa; phylum Arthropoda; class Insecta; order Hymenoptera; family Vespidae; genus Vespa; species Vespa velutina. The sequence goes on along the minus strand of NC_062199.1, from coordinate 4,586,776 downwards.
TTTGAATATCACCGTTGCATTTATTTATGTTATCTTTATTTTTCTTTCTTTCTTTCTTTCTTTTTTTTCTTTAATTCATCTTTTTATTTTTATTTATTTTATTTTATTTTATTTTATTTTATTTTTTTATTTATTTTTATTTATTATTTTTTCCTAAAGTATTAGAAACACCTTTTTAGTGATAGATTAACTCCCATTTACAAGAGAGGCATTAAACTTTTTCTCTTTTAACTCTTGCTCTACTAAATGTGTATGTGTGCATGTGTACGTATGCATATGTATGCGTTTGTACACGTGTCCTATATCTGCCTCCCCATTTTATAATGCCTTTTTCATTCGCTCAAATATTTAATGGGTTTGCTCGATAGTTCGAAAATTTACCTGACCGATGAATTTTCTCCACGATTTACTGGCTTGCGTATTATCAATAATCGAACTACTTAAATATCTCAAGTTGAATTTTTTGTTCATTTCGCCGTTTAGTTCCTGCATTTTTTCGATAATATTTTTATGTTTGCTTCGAATTCTTTCATTGTGCATCATCACGTATTAGTAGTCGTTAATTAAAAAACTTGTCAACTCATTAGTCCTTCATTTACAAAGTTAATAAATTTACCTAGTTAAAAGGACGATTTGTTTTTTTTTTAATTACGAAAGACTCCATAATAATATATAATTAAATCATAAAATCGTGTTGAATTATTTCTAGTAACTATAAGTTAAGAAATTGAAATTTGATTTTAGGTTTTATATATATATATATATATATATACATACATATATATATATATATATATATATATACATACATATATATATATATATATATATATATATATATATATATACATTATCTTATATGATTAATATTCAAATTCATCAAGTAACTTTTTATTTTATCCTAGTAACTTTTTATGATATCTAAAGTTGACCGAAGATATTACTTTTAAACTTGTCAAAGATATAATCACTAAATTATAAAATTAATAAAAAAATAATCATTTTTAATGTATAATAAAGGCAATGAAATTGGGGATCGAAAACGAATGTTAAAGTTAAAAAATAACGTTCATTACAATAATTTATCCGTATGACTGTACTGAAGTGAATGATCGCTTGTTTCTGATTTAATTAATTCTGAGATAAGTTATTTTATTTCAATAACTTTTTATAAAATGTGAAATTATTCGAAGATATCGATTATGTTTGTCACAGAAATAATTACTGAATTATAAAGAAATAATTATTAAATTATATTGCATAATCAATAAATTGTTTAATAAAAGAATGATTATTTTTATTTTAAATAAAAAAAAAAGTAAAATTTATGATTTTTGTCAGTAACTTTTCATGAAAATTGAAGTTGATTGAAGATGTATCACTTTTGGATTTGCCAAAGAAGTAATTATTAAATTATATGATTAATAAAGAAATGATTATTTTTATCGTAAACAAAAATAATGAAATTGATGATCAGAAATGAATTTTAAAGATAGAAGAAAATAATGTTCATCTTGACAATGACGGTAGTTTATCCATGTGGCTGTGTCGAAGGCAATGATCGATCGTTTCTAGCCTAGCTTTCGCCGAGTAGTCAGTTGATCCTGTGTTCGTCGGGGTATATGGAATCGCGGGAAAGGATTTATTGGACCGTGTGGATCTGCACGAAGATCTTTCGAAGAGGTGCTTTTGACGAACGATCACGATTAATAATCAGTACTGTCGTGCGATCTCAACGAAGGGCGCTAACATCGTTAATACTATTTATCGCTCGTTATCCGTTACTCTTCTCTATATTCTATTCCAACCACGGGATAAAATGAAGGAGGATAAAGAAAAATTTCTCTTCTCGACTATCTTACATAGGAAAAAAGGGATCGTAGTATTAATTTGAAATGAATTTATCTTTTTATCTATACGATGTTACGACTGGAAATATTTGGACATATTTTAAATCCTTCTTCTTTTTTTATTCTTTTTTTTTTTTTTTTTACTTGGAGAATTCGAATCTTTTAATTCTGATGTTTTCCGAATGTCTAGAATGTAATTTAAAAATATTGACTTGCTTAATAAGTAATGTCGAAATTTTCAAGCATTTTATGTCGAAACTAATGAAGCTAATATATTATTATTTTCCGTAAAAAAAATTCTTTAATTTTTTAGTGTTATATATAGTTTATTAATGTTGTATAGTATTTCTTAATATATTAATGAAATACTCTCTTTAATTTTGTGTATTATAGTACTTTTGTTTATATATAGTATTTCTTTGCATTAGTATTCATTGTTAGAAAAGTATTAATGTTTTTTTTTTTTTTATATAAATGTTATTTCGATTAATTGAAAAAAAAACCAAGTAAATTAATAACAGAACTTTTCACTTAAATATTTTTTTCGTAGATTCGCGATTGATTAGTTTTAATGCAAAAACCTTTGTCATACAAATTTGACGTTACATTCTTATGTTGAAAAAATTTACAATCTGTTTTCATTGAATCTTCAATCATGATTTAATGTTATACCGTGGGTAATCGAAAAAGGATCGTAAATTTTTGTTTGTATATTCCGTTAAAATTTCTTAGGCGGAATTCTGTCACTATGAATTTAATTCTAAGTTTAACTAGTTAATCGCATTTTTCAAATCGTTTAGTTACACGTTACGATCTCATACGGATAGAAAGGGGAATCCCTCTTCCTAAGAAAGAGGGTGGGTAAAACAGAGGGAAAAGTGGTACGAGGAATACCTGAGTGGCAACCTACCTCCGATGTCTCGTTTACCATAATACAAGGACGGCCCGATGCCGAAGGTAGAACGCGTTACGAGTATTCAGTAGTGACTCGAAGAGGGAACTCGAAACGGTAGCAATGCGTCTTGAACAAGGGCAACGTGAAAAGCATCCAGTGCTGGTTGTCTCGTTGGATGGCTACGTGCTTCTAGGGAATTTCAAAGGTGGACACGTGATATAT
>NC_062199.1:4571309-4573809 GCF_912470025.1 Vespa velutina | reverse complement strand
TATATCATTCTTATAATTAACAATCATCTTGAATTAATTATTTATATCAATTTAGATTATCCTAATTAAAATCTAATTTTTTTAGAAAGACAGATATATACCATTTATCATAATTAACACTTATATTTAATTGATCATTTATATCAATTTAAAAAATTATTTCAATTAAAGTCTAATTTTTTTAAATGTCAAATATATGATATATTTGATACTTAGATAATTTTCATAATTACCATTTACATTTAATTAATCATTTATATCATTTGAAAAATTATTAGATTAAAATCATTCATTATAATCAAATACTCTAGAAAGACAAATATACGACTTACAATTAAATTACTTTCATAATTACCATTCACAAGTAATTAATCATTTGTATCGTTTTAAAAATCATTCTGATTAAAATCTGATTATTTTGAATGAGAAATATATCTATACGACTTAGATCATTTTCATAATTGTCATATACATTTAATTAATCATTAGTATCGTTTTATAAAATCATTCTGATTAAAATCTGATTCTCTCGAAAGAAGAAAAGTTAACTGAGTTATATCATTACTCTAATCAATCGAGACGTTATCATTATGTTAATGTTTCTTCTTTTTCTTCTTTTCTTTTTTTATAATTCTTTAAAGAGAAGAAGAAGAAGAAGAAGAAGAAGAAGAAGAAGAAGAAGAAGAAGAAGAAGAAGAAGAAGAAGAAGAAGAAGAAGAAGAAGAAGAAGAAGAAGAAGAAGAAGAAGAAGAAGAAGAAGAAGAAGAAGAAGAAGAAGAAGAAGAAGAAGAAGAAGAAGAAGAAGAAGAAGAAGAAGAAGAAGAAGAAGAAGAAGAAGAAGAAGAAGAAGAAGAAGAAGAAGAAGAAGAAGAAGAAGAAGAAGAAGAAGAAGAAGAAGAAGAAGAAGAAGAAGAAGAAGAAGAAGAAGAAGAAGAAGAAGAAGAAGAAGAAGAAGAAGAAGAAGAAGAAGAAGAAGAAGAAGAAGAAGAAGAAGAAGAAGAAGAAGAAGAAGAAGAAGAAGAAGAAGAAGAAGAAGAAGAAGAAGAAGAAGAAGAAGAAGAAGAAGAAGAAGAAGAAGAAGAAGAAGAAGAAGAAGAAACCTGTTTTGTTTTCGAATTCAACGACCGAGAATGCCCCGTTAATTTACTCCAAGAAAAGAAGAAGGAGAAATGTGAGAGATTTGTAAAGCAGTGCGACGATGGAACTTCTCTCTCTCTCTATCTCAGAAAACTACTAAGCAGTATTTTCTGTTCAATTTGTTTTTCTTCTTTCTTTACTGTTTTTTTTATTCTTATTTCCAAAAACGATTGGTTATCGAAGAAGATACCTACTCGACGTCCTTTCAAGGACCAGAAAGGCAATTCTCGATAGGAGACATCTTTCAATGGCCAATTTTTCTTTATATATTTTTTTTAATTTTTTTTTTCATATCAGTACTCCTTTCCAGTTTTGTTATCTTCTCTGTTCTCTCTCTCTCTCTCTCTCTCTCTCTCTCTCTCTTCCCCTTCCTCCTTCCTTCTTCATTCACATAATATTCCTCTTTTTCTCTTAAGCGATTAAGCGATTAATCAAAGACGAGAATCGCGTTCAATTACTCGGCATCGAGCACCTACTCTCTTTCTCTCTCTCTCTCTCTCTCTCTCTCTCTCTCTCTCTCTCTCTCTATCTATCTATCTCTCTTTCTCTATCTTTCTCGCACATACATACACAGTGGCTCAGAAGAGAAAGAGAGAGATTAGAGTCAAGCTCCAATTAATTATCGCGCTCGTATCGCTGTTTTTATTCGTTCGTGGCGTCTCGTCGAGACGAGTCGAGATGTCGTCTTCGTCTTCGTCTTCGTCGTCTTCGTCGTCGTCGTCGTCATTGTCGTCGTCGTTGTCGTCGTCAGAGAAACGGTTCTCTTCACTGCTCATAACTACTCTTGCTTGCATAACCAGAAAGAAAGAGAGAAAGAGAGAAAGAGAGAGAGAGAGAGAGAGAGAGAGAGAGAGAGAGAGAGAGAGAGAGAGACAGAGAGAGACACGCAGAGACAGAGACAGATATATATTGATAGACGAACAGTTAGAGAAAGAGAAAAAGAGATAGATAAATAAATTATTGATATATCTATCTACCGGGTGAAATATTTAATTCACATTTTTAATAACTTTTGTGTATTATTAATTATTATGAAGAAAAAAGAAAAGATAAAAAAGGTAAAATAAAAATTGAATTGTAAGATCGATAAAATGGCAGATGAATAAATTGACAAAGAAACGAAATAACAGTCAGAGAAAAATGGAAGATGGAGGAAATAATAATCAACAAAATGGTAGATGAATAAAAATAAGCAAATAGAACAAAGTAACAAATCGAAAAAAATAGCAAGACCGACAAAATGGCCTATTTGTCATTTTGCAGAAAAATGAAACGGCAAATAGATAAATTGTTAGTTTTGGATAATAAACGGACGATTATTTAACAATCCAGTAATTAAACTTCGATTTATTAGAATGTTCGT